>NW_022747969.1:0-1534 GCF_011630105.1 Anneissia japonica | reverse complement strand
GATTACAAAGACAGACTGTCTTCTAACCTGGAAAGGCTTCTTGTCATTTTTAACTGCAATTCCATATCCAACAAATAGTTGAAGAAACTGCAGATCTGCCTCGTTAATATCAGATTTTACATTGTAAATCTGTAATAAAATTACAATTATAACATGTAGGAGTCATTGTAAAATTGCGTAGTGTATCGGTATGCGTGTATGTGTATATATCTATGTATATAAATTCAAAATACTAAACACAACATTATTGTGGGTAACAGGATCTTGTGTATACTTCCATCCCGGTTCTCTATCTCTTTTCACAAGATTTTCTACCTGGCATTTTGGTTACTTTCTGTGTTTGGATCTTCTTCAAACTTTATCCAAGCAAAGACCATTTTATTAAAATGGTGGCATGACGTCATTCTACATATTTTGAATATTAATAAACGGGTAAAATATTGATGCTAACAGAATTTCAAACTAGCTGTAACTAGGTTAAACAGTAATCCTCCGCGGAGTCGAGTTCTTGGCGCATTGCCTGAAAATCTCCACATTAACCTTGTTATAAACATTGCAGCTTTATTTCCAGAATCATTGCTTGCTGCAGTGCAATGCAATCGGTCGTTTTCCCAAAAATTGAATTAAAATATTTACAGGTAAAGGACGCCACCATCTTCTGTGTTTAGACGTTTTATGAATTTGCATGTTTAGATTATTTTTTTTTGCAATTATATCTGGCAGGAGCAGAAAATTAGGGCGTGGTGGGGGGGGGGGGAGCAAAAGAAAATAAAACTTTCTTTTTTCTAAATCAGTGTCTCAGAAAAAAATCCGTTCCTTGGCAACGTTTTTTTTAATAGCAGTTTTTGTCCGATAAAACGCTGTTTTCGACAGATAGAGAGTGAGAGGGGGGAAATAGGGGTAATAAATGCATGTTTCTAGTCACTTTTACATATGCTATGGATATGAAATGTAACAAGAACTTGGCTAAATAGTTGAAAATATGATAAGAATGATGACGTCATCACGACAAATTCCAATATGGCATCCACTTTGGCTGGAAAAACTTGTTTTAATGTAAAAATAACGTTATTGACAAGAATTGGCAAAATAGTTATATTACTCTTTACTAACATTACCAAATTTGATTGAAATAATGACGTCATCATGCCAAAATTTAAAATGGCATCCATTTTAGAGAGAAAAGGCTTATTTTTTAAGATTACTATTAGCGCTTTACAAAATTCAATCTCAAAGCAATTGAATATAATTATTTTAATATTATTATTAGGCCTATATTATGTTTACTATGAAATAAATGATACTGTTATTAATATTATATGTTATATTGTTAATATAACATATTAGTATTATATCACTGTTTTAATTTTAAGATTATATTTTACTGAGGGGATTGTCTCCCAGTGTACTGTCCAATCACCACCAGAAGGACCTCACTGGTGTTTTCACCGAATAAATCCAATCCAATACAATCATTATCCTCATAATCCTCTTCCTCATCATCATCATCAGCATCATGTGTATAATGATTGAT
>NW_022747968.1:0-994 GCF_011630105.1 Anneissia japonica | reverse complement strand
TTTGATTGGTTCATGTAAAGAACGATTTTCATTGGTTGAGAGCGATGACGTGTTTGTTTTTTTTTGAATTGTCCGAATCAAAACGAGAATAATAATAAAAATATTAATAATAATAATAATGATTATGATAATAATACTGGTATAGCCGTAAGTGAGGTCATATAATTTTAGTATTCGTTTTAGGTATATATATTTTGAAGAAATAGCGTTATTCGAGGGAAAAATATAAGCATGGAAACTGGTAGAATTGCACGAGAAATCAATTCAGCATTTGTAGCATATAAACTAGGCAATGATATGGAATATATAGGGGATATAAACTGTAACTTTTTCAAATATTGCGAAAAGATGTATAAAGCGTGCGATGAACATCTTTATAATTTGATAAGAGACGTATCGCTTGATTCAAATGAGAATATTGAGACGTTTTTAAAAGACGTTGTAACAGAGATGTTTAGTGATAACATTATAAACTGGGGCCGTATAATTATGGTTTTTGTGTTTGGAGCAAAGTTAGCTGTGTTATGTAAAGATAGAAACAGAACTGATTTGATTGATCAAGTAATACAGAGTGTAGACAAATTTGTGGAGACGGAATTTTTGGAATGGATAAATTTGAGAGGAGGATGGGTAAGTCAATTTTTTTTTCGTGTTAACAATCATTGATTAATAAATTCAAACTGCAATTTGTTTCTCTATATTTTATGTTTAGTACTACTGTATTTATATATATTTTTTTTTCCAGAACAATTTCGATCAATCGTATACTGAACACACAGAGACTCCTCTAATCAGCATTTCGCTGGGGATAGCGTCAAGTCTGATAGCAACTTTTTTTCTATTCAAAACATTTTGGCAAGGATGATATGTATAAAGTATGTTTCGCCTATGTAAGTAGTTCTGAAAAGAACTGTTGTTGTTGAGAATGGCTCAACGTTAAATAATAGTGATAATAACTTACATGATCTCTCGAGTGTTGACTGATAAGTTGACT
>NW_022747967.1:0-679 GCF_011630105.1 Anneissia japonica | reverse complement strand
AAAACATTGATTAGGCAAAAAAAAAAAAATTGTTTGTTTTCCCTCCTCCACCCGCCTCTAACTCACTGAAAAAAAATAGAAGCAGAAAAACAAAAAAACTTTTAAAAAGTTTTTTATTTTTTAGCTTTTTTCTTTACAAATTAAAAAAAATGTGAGTGATTTTTTTTTTTTTTTGCCAGATGCCTTACAAATTAGTCTAAAGTTGTTTGATATAAGATATTGCCATTCTAGGCCTCTGTGAGTCATTTTAATTGTATCCGATGTAGTATTTTTTAAAAACATAAATAAAAAAGAAACTTTTTCCACCTGCCCTTATCTATCCTTTTTAAAAAAAGAAGGGCAAACAAACAATTTATTTTATTTGGCCTTAAGATAGTAAAACAAAAAAGAATTTATGTTGGTTGATGAATGAACACATTTAATTTAATAACTCACATCTTCTGATGAATTCTCCTAGATGCTTCCTGGTTTGCCTCTTTGATTTTCTGACTATAAACACGACCCTAAAAGAACAGTAATACAATTGAATAACTAACCATACAGTATGTGATAAGTTTCTTTCAGGCTGACCAAAATATTTATTATTTTATTCTTTTTCCTTTTTTATGGATCCTCTCGAGACAAGGTTTTTTTTTCCTTCTAGACTGGGATCCTTACAACAGCTTATACTTTTATGTAT
>NW_022747966.1:0-749 GCF_011630105.1 Anneissia japonica | reverse complement strand
ATTGAGCAGCACAGCAGGATACTGTTAATACTGTTATTGTTGTTAACTATGATATTTCTCTATATACTAGGATCTACATTCGACTGTGGAATCATTTGTAATACATTGACTTACCTATAAAAACGATTATAATAATAATTAGTAATTACAGTTGATAATGTGGATGAGCAGTGTTGATAATAATATGATAAATAACTACATAAGCCTGAATTTGATTTAATGATGATTTAATTAATTAGTGTTATGATTGTATTGCTATTTTCTTAATGTTAATAATTATGATTGTTGTTATTTGATTGCCAGAATTTTACGACACGGCTTGATATGACGGCAAGAAATATAGAATAAATGATACAGCCGAAGCCAGTAAAATCGTTTCAGTGTCCTTTTTGATCAGCATATTAAAGCTGCTACGTTGAGGCAGCTACACTTAACGTCACAAAAACCATAGCAACCAGACCATAAACCGTCAGTGTACATGACGATTTACCCACGCGCGTGTTAGTTGCCATGTTAGTCGCGCGTTGTGCGGTGATTACAAAGGCCTAATGATATTTTGCACTAAAATTAGACTGAAATATATTCTTCATTTCAACATTAATTTTACCAAAATTGTGGTGAATTGTCATTCATGAGACTCACTTCGCAGAAAAAATTAATAAATGTTCCGCATATACTCAAATGTCGTCCTCGGCACCTTATGCCAACATTGTCAAAATGACAGATTAATGTTACATAAGAACATGAAA
>NW_022747965.1:0-740 GCF_011630105.1 Anneissia japonica | reverse complement strand
CCATGAGTAATGACCCCTTGGAGCTTTATATAACAATGTAAGTTATAACAATAATAATAACAATCTTATTTGTAGCTGTCAGTGGCCCGAATGGGCACAGATTGAGCTAGCAACAAGTTCCAGAAATAGACGAGTTCCTTAGGTTTTGTGTTAGACCTTGTACTGTTCATCATTAGGCTCTCTTGTTGTTAATGAGTAATTTCTTATCTGATTGAATACAATTAATGACAAGTTTTGTTACCACCTGGTCTACTATTCATTAATTAGTATAGTACTTTGTGATAACTGAAATTTAATGCTTGGTGATTTCACCAGACTATTTTAGTCACTTTTTTTATTTGCTGTTTTTTTTCAGCCAGAAATCTTTTAAGATTTTTTTTCTTAACATTTAAGATAAGTAATCACCTACCTTCCTGACTAAAGTACATTGATTCTCTTTAGAATAATTGCAAAGGAGGTTCAATTTCTGAAATCTCCAAATTGAATAAATTATACAGATGAATTTTCTGATTCTTAACATACAGTATACACAGAGTTTTAAGTTTACAAGACCATTGCCATTTTATCAATTTAGTGAAACAGCTGTTAAGCTTTAATTTTAACCTAGATAGCTATTGCCAATTATTACAAAATATTTAAAAAGTTTATTTGTTAAATTCTGCTTTTTGATGTTCCATGTAATCTTTAGATTTTCCTTCCCTTGATGCTTTTATGGTAGAAAATCATTTATTGTTTAAAGA
>NW_022747964.1:0-1142 GCF_011630105.1 Anneissia japonica | reverse complement strand
TGTGTTCTTGACTTCAATATTGTCTAGCGCATAGAGACCTCGTTTATTTGCGCTATATAAATCCATCTATTATTATTATTATTATTATTATTATTATTATTATTATTATTATTATTATTATTATTATTATTATTGTTGTTGTTGTTATTGTTATTATTATTAGTATTATTAGTATTATTATTAGTATTATTATTAGTATTATTATTATTAGTATTATTATTATTATTACTATTATTATTATTACTATTATTATTATTATTATTATTATTATTATTATTATTATTATTATTATTATTTAATTGTTCTATCCTCAAACGTACGCTATCAAATGATAATCATAAACATCATTATAATAATTATTAATACATCGATAAGCCTAATGGTGTAGCTTACACCTACTTACTGTTGGCCTTAACTTCAGAGCTGAGATCAGCATCACATTCAAATATTCCAAACTTCGAAAGGAAAGCCAGCAATAGATTTTGAATGTTAGTCGTTAGCATAACGATCTTCATACTTATGAATTTTGACTTGACAAGGTATCCTCTCAAGGGGACGAGTGACGCTTTGTAGAGTATAGAAAGCGAGTAAACAGCGACTAGCGTTGAGAGAAGGCTAAAAGTGTTGAGGTACACAAATGCAGAGTCTTTAGATATCTAGAAGAGTATGAAATTGTTATTCATAAGCTGAAACAATCCTTATAGAAAATAGTCACAAATATAATGTAAATCGTACAAAGGCCTATTGTTGTTACTTTACAAACTCATAGTATAGTTTATGAATCGCCCCAAATGGAACGAAAAGAGTAATTGATTGATTGATTAAAGAGTTATTAATTTGTTGTGTGAAAACTTGTTTATTTATTTGTTTAATTTTGTTTTGGTCTGTATATCAAACCCTGATCACTATTCACTGCTTTGATCACTGCTTAGACTAGAGTAATTAAGTGGTAGTTACATATGTGATAATTGGCCCTTACTCTAAGCCTATCACAATAATATTGTTTATTTGTATAATAGATCTCTTGTATCAGCCACATTTTGTTTTGTAAGCTGAAGAAGACCAGAGGACTGGTCGAAAATTTCTTTTGAAATAAGTGTTTTATAGTCCACATGATTCGTTGCTTCAATTCCTTGTTTCAA
>NW_022747963.1:2385-13629 GCF_011630105.1 Anneissia japonica | reverse complement strand
ATATTGAATCCCAACACGATGGCGTGTATTTCAATACTTGGAGTATGTATTATACTTTCTTATGCATATCTTGTTCTCGTATTTTTTATGATTGGTTATTTTGATTTTAAGGCTGACTCCTTGGTACGGATCGCTCATCACTTGAAAGTAGGCCTAGCTGATTGACACATGGTGTTCGCGACCCATGAGGAGGCAGAGCGGTGAAGAAACTGAAACAAACAAAACAGAGTTGGGTGTCTTTCGCCTAGTGGTCGAGGCGCACAGAGTATGGGGTCTTGTAGTGGGAAGTTTTTGATTATATTTCTTTGTCTTTCGCATTGTATTTATTCTATATCGATTGATGTAATTTGTGGTTATAGGGTAATTTGTTGGAGAGACAATAGTTTGACGGGATGAACCATGTCTGATTATCATGCTTTTGATATTTATTGGAGAGACAATGGTTTGTTGACTTGATGAACTGTCTGATTATCATATCTATTATAATATATTGCATATTGATGCTGAATATGCATGACATCGGTAGGATAGACATAATTAAAATTGTTTATGGAATTAAAATTGATTGAAATAGTGTTTTGTGTTCTATACAATCTTGGTGTGATATTAGCCTAAGGGTGGTCGATCTAGACACGTGACAATGTGTTATGTATTCAAGATGCAATGCAGGATTTGTACTATCACTTGAATTGCTAAAAGTTTTTTAATTATGTTTTCTGTTATGATTGCTTTTGCTAGGCGTTATACCGATTACACTTTAATTAATTAATAGTCAATCTTATCTTGGATTTATTTATAGCAGACAGACCATGTAAGTATGTTACCAAGTAGGCTTACCAGGTGATGAAGACGTACGAATAGACCACTAAGATTAAAGGAAAAAGTGGAGGGGCATACTGTTAGAATGTGGTTGGTGTTACAGTGGTCCAGAGGTCCTACCGTAAAAAACTTTGATTACATTGGTGCCCAGAAAAGATATGAAATGTTGATCAAAAAGATGATGACAATGATGATGGTCTGGGTACAAGGGACAAGAGCCTCGATAAAATCAGCAGTTTCGATTTGGTATAAACAATACTGGTTACTTTTGTATTTAGTCTTATAGTAATACAGTAATTCCAGAGAGCAAAGCGATCCTCCAATTGAGGTTCATGGACTAAAAACGCCCAGACAAAATATATATTAAATGTATAACTAGTGTACGTACCACCTCAGTCCGACCATGGTGAGCTTGATGTGAAAGCATTTTGAAAATATGGCATGATGCCCAGTAACTGATAACCTGCAAAGCACTTACTCCTATTCAAATCCCTTCAGGGACAGATACAGGATTTAATGAAAGTGTAAACAGGAGCGGCTTGAAAAATTGGCCAACTAAAACCCCAAAATTGAATAGTTTTTTTTTTTTCTATTTATACTATAATTAAAGGTTGTCAAAAAAAATAAATGTACAGGCAATATGATTTTTGTTTAAACATATAACATTAAAAAGGCAATGTGATGTAAATATTAATAGTAAATTCATATACTTTATAGTTATCGGTATATATTTATTTAAAAAGTAAAAAAAATACAGGAAAAGTAGTCCTGCCGAATCCGGTGCAGTTCCGACAGTCTTTTAAATATGTTAATGAAACAGCAGCATACTGATGAGTTTGACAGCAGTAGTACTAAATAGTTTATTTAATGTTTTTACCACTGGATAGTTTTCGAAAAAAATTTTGATAACCTTCATTGTGACCACTTACATTATAGGTTGATCTTTCGACTTGGTGATGATCCATCATTATGTTTGGTTGTCCATGGTTTTGGGTTGCTTCCAATTCTTCAATCTTATTTAACAAAAAAAGAAGTGACGTTTAGCTTGGTTTTATTTTTATGGACTATGGATTCATTTGTAAACATAATCTTTATCATAATTTTTAATAGATCTAATTGTCATTTCCTTAGGACATTTAACTTTACACCTAACAATTTTTTCCAGTACAAAAAGTCATAAAATGATAGCAAAGACCAATGGCAAAAAACAAGTAGTGTGTGATTTAAAAATGCATTTCTATTCAAAGTAAAGTTGCAACTTTAGTAGTTTAGACACTGCTATAAGGCTGACCGATTGGCCTTAGGTCTACTTAGATAGGCCTAATATTCTTGCTAAGAATCTGACATTAAAATACCAAAATCGCCATAACTGTCAGCAGAATCAGAAATTTAAGAGTGATGATTTTAATAATTGATTACTTCAGCCTATGAAAACTGTTGAAAAGATAGAGATGAAAATTTTCGTTTTTAATAGGCATAAGCCTATGTATATTTATATTGTAGAATAGAATAATATTTGTATAATAGTATATATTTTAAAATAATAACAAACTGTTTCAGTTTCACCACAAAAGAGAGACGAACAGAGGGACCTCTATGTCTCCTTAGTGTGAATATCGTAACATATAAATAATATATAATTATCATATTAAATCAATGGGGCCATTAATATATGAATAGTAAACATTAACACACAAAACAAAACATATTTTCCAGTGTGTTTTTGAATTAATATTTGATGCCAAAATATGGCAGAAGTCTTAGCAGGTATGATGGATTTTTCCAGCTGTGATATATGTACTGTAAAATGAATTATTTTCAGTCACACAAGTTGAGTCAAAGGCGGACGTATACAAATTACCAATCAAAGTGGTTGGTCTTTTTCAAAATAAAAACTACGTATTTCAAACACTACGCTGTCATGAGAGAATGGTGTCATGAGAGAGAGAGAGAGAGCAGTCAGTTAAGAGAAAGCAGCTAGCTCAGTCGGCAAATCTGGTGGTAGCCGCTGTGTGTGCGCTGAACCGTGGAGATCTCTAGGTCCACGGTTCAATTCCTATCGCTGCCTCTCCTTGTGTTTCAGTTAGAGGGCTGAAATACAAGTTACAATAGCGCACCGTCTTTCGGGTGAGACGTTTAAGCCGTGGGTCCCGTGTGCATTATGGCCCATGTGCACGTTGAAGAACGCAGTTCACTCCTCGGAAAAGAGTAGGGGATTGTCTCCCGGTGTACAGCCCAATCACCACCAGAAGGACCACACTGGAAATAAGTCTTCTAGACTTTCGTGGGCTCTCCTTGGTGCTTACACCGAATAAATCTAAACTAATCCAATCCAATCCACGCACTCCATTTTACAGAAAGCTGAATTCACTGCTCCTGATTCTTACTGTTATTGGTATACCTACATCACCTGGTATATAGAGCTGGCTCTGTCAATGGAGATATACCGCCATACTCTGTCTGCGTTTATAAATCAAGAATAGACTAAATAATTAAAACTGAGTAGAAAACAACCTATAAGACATAACAAAAGACAACACAGCATATGGCACTGTTATTAAAAGACAGAACTTGATATAGGCTAATTCATAATGATATATTACAATTAATATTACATCTAATCCAGAGCTCATGATACTGGTTATTACTGCCTTAGGCTGAATTCAGAAACTTTTGTTATTGTAATCGTACTTTTATACTAAACGCATCTTACCCTGTATTCCTTTGTATTTCAAAAATGAATAATATAAGTCTATATCTTATTGTACCAGGTGTAGGCCTATTTATAAAGGTAAACTCAGAGTAGTATCATTGCGTCAGGTCCTTATCTTGTTTATATTTGCATTTTATTGACTGGTTAACAGGTATCCATCCTACCTGCAAACCGTTTTATCACACTACGTAAGCAGGATGATACACACTAGCTACGTAGTGTCTCGGTAAGAAGAAGACCCTCGCCTCCGAAGGAGAATGGGAAGGTATTGCAATAGGGCGCGTCTGTGTGGGTTACTTTTGTCTATGTGTGTGGGTGTGGGTGTGGGTGTGGTTGTGTTTGTGTGCCTGGTGGGTTTGTCCTTCCGGGTGCATCTCAAAAACTACTGGACCCATTCACTTCAAAATTTCATATAGGCCTATTTACCATATTACATATATCTCGGTCCTCTTTGAATTTGGCTAATCGAAAATAAAATTTAGATATTAGAACGTTATTTTTATCTTTTCTTTCGGTTGCATCTGGCAGAGCCAACTCGAGCGGATCGTTCGACCGAGTTGATTGGCTATGCCAGGCTAACTCGAGCGGATCGACTAAATGCAGGGCGGTGGACTGGAAGCAGTCAGGACGGTGTGTAACTCCGATTGATGGGCTTGCCACTTGTGGCCTATAATGCTAGGCCAGTTTGGCAGATTGATTGGAGAAGTAAGATGCAGATTTTAGAATGGTTTAAATATTTTCCGACCTTATAATTTACAATCTAATGTCCTAATTTTTTTTTTAAATAATAATAGTGAATAATAATAAAATATGAAAAAAGGTATTCTATATCGGATGCACAAACAATAAAAAGTTAATAATAATAATAATAATAGCCTAATAATATTAATAATAATAATTTTAATAACTAAAAAAAAATAAAAGGAGCGGGATTAAAACCTCATACAGTCGATTACTTACACTTAATACGTGCACCTCGATTACATAGGGTACATAGATATGGCGCAAGGAGGAGGAGGAGGAGGAGGAGCTTCCAGGGGGCGGGGCCCTTGGCGGCCCCCTGGCCCCCAGCCTAGTACACCATATTGTAAAAGCACTGGTATTTCTTAGGTTGTTTCTTTGAAATTTTTCATCATAAATATTTCCCCCCCCCCATACCCTACACCACCAGTTTGAGAACGATATTTGGTTAATGGGTTAATTCAAGACCAGTGGTTATGTAAAATACATCAACATGATGGAAAGTTTTTACTTTGTACTTGCACATTTCATTAATTTTGGCCTTCAGTATAACATGATGTTATAGAATGAGAAAGTTTGAGTATTGTTCGTTTATACATGTAAGCTCTGGAAGCTGTTATGAGTATGTTTACTTATCGTAATTTTGTAATTAATGACAAATTTCACTCAGGTGGTGGTTTCTGTCTATTTCACTTTAAGAGTTTTGAAGCGTGACTGTTGATGCACTATGGATAAATAGTGTTGTAAAAGCTTTTGTAAAGATTATTTTCGTCATTTTAAATTTCATTCTGGGTAATGAGTACGTCATGTATGCAGAGAATCAGTCTGGTATCAAATACGCAACCGTTTCGTAATACAAAACCGTTTTCATTTATGTTTTTGACATATTGTTATTATAACTTTGCTCTACAAAAAATATGGTGTTTTTTTTTCTAGTTCTGCGGAATGATAAAAGGCAGGAAATGACCTGTCGTGGAAGATTTAAAGAATCATAGAGAAATGCGATGATTTCAAAATACAAGCGCCAACCCGGTGTCTAGCGGTTAAGATACCAGGCTAGTTTTTTGGAGGTCGTGGATTGGATTTCTACTCAAATCACTGGCAAAATATCTTTCGGAAGTAATTGGGAACGTACGAGTATTCAGCACAATGAAACGTTTGGTATTGCAAAACATCAGTCCTAAAATAATTGTTCATTAATAGCTATGTCTGATAGCACCATGGGGGATTGTATTTAATCCAATAGGGGTTTTCCAGCTACGATTTGACGTAGTGTGTCACGTAACATTTCTGTAATTCATTCTACAACTTACATCGTCAACTAAATTTATATAACAATGCCTTATTGATGAATGAGTATGTGAATGTATAATATGAATCCAGATTGGCAAATTAAAACTAATGGTCTATCAAACGTTCTGTATAGATTATAATAGAAAAGGAATACGGTAAGACGTTAAAAGACAGCAAATGACGATAATAGAGTATAACTAAGACTATAACAGCTTACCATATAAAAATGAAGGAAGTAAAGAGGTTAAATAATTGAAAGACGAACTGTGCAACTAATGGAAAGATAAAAGTATGCAAAGACGATACGGAAAAAGAGAACAAGTATTTTATTACACGTAGTTCCTCTGTGGGTATATTTTTGATATTCGTCGCTGCATGAAAGAATTTTCAATTCAATATTTTACTCCTTGTGCTACCAACATATTACCCGGTGAAATTCATAATTTAAATGTATCTGTTAATTTTTATTTTAATTAAACTTTTAAATTATTTCAATATCTATTTCTTTCATAACGTTGATGTTGAAAATGCTTGTAGTTTTCTTGTAGATGTTCTCGTTGTAGAGTGTAATTGTTCTGTTTATATCTGTACTGTATAGGTTGATCAACTTGCATAGGTGTCTAGCACATGTTTGGTTTTTCTTGCCTTGTTTTATATCGTTTTGCAATTGTGTTTGTAATGATTTATATGACAGGAATTTTAATTAAAAAAATATATAGACATATCTTACGCAGCCATATAAAAGATCCTAATGAGCATCTATAAACAATGTACTGTATTTTACTAGTATACCTACTACCCCCAAAATAGGTGTATGCGGAAAAATATATATTACTGGATACATGAAATAAGAGATGAAAGATCTCCGCAAATAACAAACCATGAGTAACTCGAAATCAGCGAATATTAATCCAGAAGGCGTTCAACAAAAAGAAACTTGGGAATATTGAAGAGAAAATGAAAATTCAAAGAGAAATTTAAAAAGTTATATTAAAGGGTGAAAAGTACGCCGAAAAAAAAATTAATGAGATTTGAGATTTCGTAATGTCAAACAAACTTGAAAAGGTTTTTGAGAAAAGTTGTAAAAACTGTCTAACATAATTCACATTCTAAAATAAGTAAACCTCCTGTGCAGATCAATCACACTTATAGCTATTCCATGAAATGTTTAGAAAATTAAATAAATAAATATTTGGGAGCCATAAACTACTGTCTATACCTCATAGACATCAATCGGAGCTTGAAGGTGAGGGAGTGGGGTACGAATTGCAATATGAGGACGTCTTGGGCCCCAAGCTTTGTGTAGGTGCAAGGGCGCATTCCAGGGCTTCCGATGGAGTCCAGGGCTACGCCCCGGTGTGGTCAGAGGGCAAAACAAGCAATACAATATAATAATTTTTACAATATTGAGCATTAAGGAGTGTTTTCAGTGATTTGCGACTACACTATTGTGAGTAGAATTACATCTGTCGTCTAATATATGATTTTTAAAAAAAGGACAAGGGAGATAGGAACAAAACGCGTAAAACACTTGGTTTTTTTTATGTACTAGAGCATTTTAAATGCACAAACGTGTTTCAAAACTCGCCCTAAGTTATACCTTTTTGATCTGTAGTTTCACGTGGATTTACCAGACCCCATCGTTCACATTTTCGTTATTAGAGGGGTAATACATTACATTACATTATAACATTCTTTACATGCATTTATTTTCAAGAAGATTGAAGAAGGATGGTAGAAAATTCAATTTTATTACTTTTTTTTTTTCATTATTACCATCTTCATATAATACTATATGTTTTATTTTTTAGTCTTCATTTCATCGGTTTTATATATTTTGTTTAAGCTTATATAGTTTCACCTGTACTTATTTTAATTTATCTTTGTCTTAAATAATTTTCAGAAACTTTTTCTTTAGCTTTATTGAGGACTATGCTTTAATTTTCCTAACTTAGGCCTTCTTTCCTATGTTTAACTATTGCTTGCGCTGTTTTTATACATATATTTTAGGTGTGGAAAACTGATTACACTGAATCTTAAATATCAATAATTGATCCGGTCCCGAAACCAGTAAGGTATTTTACAGGTGATTGTACTATTGATTAATTCAGTAAAAGATTAATGAATTGTAAATAATTCACTTTCATAAAATAGTCATTTTTTTGGGCACCGAAACCTAGACTCATTAGCAATACTGGAATTGTATTCAGAGGGGGATGGTTTTAATATGGATTTCTTCAGTAAAAACGTAAGTTTGTTAACTGTATAAAGCTAGCTTGGTTAGTCCTATCGAGGAGACAGTATTAGGAACGACTCGCATCTTGATCAGTGATTGGTCTTATAAGTGGCAATTGCCAACCAACTAAGGAAACTGCAATGTAATGGACTTTATAACAAGTATTTTAGTATACTTAGATTGTAAGTTTAGAGAATGCTCACATTTTTAGCGCAGTTATAATTGACATACTGTATTATCAAAGCTGTATAATTATAATATTAAGATGTGTTTTAAATAGTGTTTTAGTATTCTATATACTAAGGAACAAAAGTTTAACTTCTGAAATCCGTCTGGATAAGGCACATTACGAATGGATGTAATAGGTTTAGTGGCATGCAATGTAGGAATTTAACATTAAAATATACTAAATAGCATTCAATACATTGCAGTTTCCTTCGTTGGTTGGCAATTGAAACTTATTGGACCAATCACATACTCTATCAATATCGAGAGGCAATTAAACTAGAGTGAGGTGCATAACGATGCATAAATTAGTATGGCGCATTTGTGGAGTGAGTGAAAACGATGAGATAGTCAAAATGCATTTGGTTGCTACAAAACGAGACGTATGGTAAAACAAGGAAAAGCCAGTTTATGTTGGGGGCGAACTATTGGAGAGTGATAGGTGTGGTTTGGGAATGTAGAATTTTATGAAGATGGTCATGAATAATTTAACTATTTTATGTTTAATATTTACCATGGAATACAATAAAATTTGTTTGGCAAAGGTTTATGGTAATTCTTTTGCATTACACCATATTAAAACTTTATTCAATTATCTATTATTTGAATATATAAATACTAAATAAAAATGGAAATAAGTGCTTCTTGTAGAAGAGTACTATGAACTTTTTTTTTTGAAATTTTAACTGATACATCGATGCTATGTAAAGTTAGTAGGGGATAGAGACCACCCACCAGAACCCCACAATATATGAAGCTGAGGTGAGAAATTGTTTAAGGAGTTCTAGCCTTTTCTCAAAAAGACCAAATATTAATTATTTAAATTGCCTTAGATGTTTTCTCGGTCGCCGGCCCTATATAGCGGTATATTTAGAAAGTTATATAACTGTGTGAAGGAGGTTACACTCATTATTGCATTTCCACGTAAGTCCCTACTGCGTAAATGTATATTGCATAAGTTTATTACCTCCGAAAAGGAGGTTATTCGTTCACCGCAGTCTGTCTGTTAACAAGATGACGCAAAAACTAAGGAATAGATACTTTAAACCTTAGTGGAATATTACACAATAATCTAAGAAAGAGATGCTTAATGTTTGCGAAGAAAAGGTCATAAGACATAGTGGTCGTCGTCACGGAAATTGGATTTTTTTTAACCTTACCATCGAGCAGAAACAAAAATAATGGAAACGCCTATACATCATTTTCGCTATATTGAAATTAAAATTTCTGAGAATCTGTCAACAACCACTGGGGGACATCCAAAGGCCTAGATATTTTGCTCTACGTATTTACCAGCGGTGTTTATCGCAGCTGTGACTGGTGAACTACCTTCCTTTTATAGTGTGTTAGCCTAGGCCTAGCCTAGTCTTTCAAAACGAAAGAAAAATCCAAAAAAATAGGGGCGCATAAAACCTGTAGTGTAAAAGTACTCAAAAGCAGATATGCATAAGGTAAAAGAAATTTCCAAACAGCAAGGTGCTCTAGCACAGGGCAGTGGCACGCACTATATAGATGACTGCCCTAGTTAACTTTGTGTACTTTTAGGAGTGGGTTCGAATCTTAGCACGCCTATGATATTTTCTAAATATGTTTTCTTTTTTTTACGCATTTTACTGGCTTTTAACCATCTTTTATTTTTTATTCTTTATTCTATATTTATGCCTATTTGATATTTATATTTCTAAAAATAACACAATGACACTAATAGTAATAACGATCTGATGATGAGTTATTGAGATTTAAAATATTTTATGTACTGACAAACAAGTGCAATATATACAAGTTTACAGTTTTTATCGGTTGTTGCGTTTCTAACATAATGGCTGTTAACTAACATTTTGTAAACATAGTATATAGATGCAATACATAAATAAAAACTATTTATGAGTCAGTGGGATTTTCTTTGAATTCCTCAAGTTTCGATTCCATATGACACACATCCGAATCAAATAAATGCATAAATCAATTTAAAACAAACAAGCAAACATTACTATGAGTCAATAGGTTCATAAATACATAATTGTTTCAATTGGTTTTTATTCATCTCAAAACAATTGTTTACTGTTCAGCGGGTGACGAAACATATTCAGGAGGGAGGCATTAAAAAAGAATTATGAAGAATAATTTCGTGTGTTACCGAGTATAAAAAGACCTCAAAAACTCCCTGGTTTTCGCATTGCCGATTAGCACAAGTCAATTCTTTATTAAATCAATATGTGCTGCATATCCCAGGGCTCGCATGTAAAAGGCCGTTCATGCTTTTTGAAATAGGCCACTGTTTGATACACATTGAAGTAATCATTCACTTGTAGGTTAAAAAGCTTTATTAAATGTTTGATATTAGGCCTATTAATATAGAAATTAAGTAATAATAATAACATTAATAACTAGACGTACAATGTCTGTTTTTACAACAGAACATAGGGCTTTTCCTAATTGTTATAACGAGAAATGAAGTTGAGATAGCAACTAAAAGTCATTAAAAAGTATAAATTTATTTTTTTTTTAAGAAAAAAAGTAAAAACACGGAAACCCAAAATACTTATAGTACTTAACAAACTATAAAGTAAAAAAGAAAATGAGAACCTAGCTCAGAACTATTTCGACGTTAGTAAGATTCGAACTATTGCTGCAATGGTAATAGCGAGACACATAACCGTTGCGCTAATAAACTAACCTTGTATACAGAAGTACATTTTCCGTTCATAGCGATTCAGAGACTGAAAGCAAAAATTGTTCATGCACAGGCGCGTAACAGGGGTCTTGGATTTTGGTGGGGGCAAAGGTAATAATTTTCCCGGTTAGTAATTTATCATACTCACTCACCCCCTCCCCCCACCCCCCACAACATATAGAAAACGATACGACATAGGGATATTCTTATTTATAATATAGGCCACATACGTGTGTTTGAAACTAAACATAAGAATTTTCATGATGGTTTTATTTATTACAAACATATTCTTTCACCATCAATACACATTATTTTAGGTAAAACGATCTATCTAAATGTTCTTCTAATTGAGTTGGGACTATTATGTGTTCAAATAACTTAGAAGACAAAGGAGGACAAGCACAAGTTCTCACCCTCAAAAATGTGCACGAAGCGCGCAAAATTTTGTTTTGAGTTTAGGACTTATGTTATATATAGCCACAGACGTTTTTTTTTTTTTTTTTACTGAATATGATGAGCATTTTCATTTTGGCTTTATTTATT
>NW_022747963.1:0-2185 GCF_011630105.1 Anneissia japonica | reverse complement strand
TTGGGACTATTATGTGTTCAATTAACTTAGAAGACAAAGGAGGACAAGCACAAGTTCTCACCCTCAAAAATGTGCACGAAGCGCGCAAAATTTTGTTTTTGAGTTTAGGGCTTATGTTATATATAGCCACAGACGTTTTTTTTTTTTTTTTACTGAATATGATGAGCATTTTCAATATGGCTTTATTTATTACAAACATATTCTTTCACCATCACTACACATTGAGGCCCTACGTTTAGGTAAAACGATCTATCTTAAATTTTCTTTCTTGAGTTTGGGACTATATTATATGTTTAAATAACTTAGAAAGCTAACCCTAAAAAACCATAAGAAAATGCGCGGGAAGCGCGCAAAAAAATTGTTGTGTGTTTAATTCTAATTTCGTCGGAATTGATCAAAACTCCCTAAAATGTGCAATTTTTTTAGAAAATTGGCCTACTTAAACAAGAAATGCGCGCGAAGCGCACGAAATTAGAGATTTTTAGGCACTTTCAGGGGGTGAAAAGGGTATCTTTAAGGGATGGGGAAAGATTTTCCACAGATGGATATATGGCGTGTTGGATCAAAGGAGCTATGGACACCTTTTGAAGTGGAGAAGGGGTTGCAGGGTGATGTGAGTCTGGTCGTTATGATATCTTCATTTTTATTCTTGTCTGTATTTGTCTCTTCTCTTTTTCTTTTTCTTTTCCTTTTCTTTTCCCCTTCTTTCTCTTTCCCTCCCTCTCCCGTCTTCCTTTTCTCTTATTAGCGAGCTTTCGAAATGGGCGACACGGGGAGCTGCGACGGGGAATTCAGTCAACCATAAAAGTCGTACTATGCACTTCCCGTCTCAACATCAAAGCTGTTTTCGATGTACAGGTCGACGCGCTCCCTCGTATCGCGTGATCAATTATGCAGGCGCCCCAGCGAGCGCGTTTCTATAAAATTCATGTTGCCGTAGTCAATACAACGCCAAATCGCTTAAAGCCCGTTGTCAAATCCACACAACGAACGACTTCCATGACGTATTAGCATTCGCAGTACGGTTTCACGCTCCACTGCCCGTCGTAGAACGCCGCGTCGTCCAAATCGAAAGCTGCTTAATACCCAGCCCGGTACGACGGCTCGGTCAGCCCGGTAAAAACCGTCAGAGGGGCAGTCTGCCCCCCTGCCCCTCCCCCGCCTGTTTCGCCACTGTTCATGCATATCAAAGTAGTTTTTGAGTTTACCCTACCTGCAACTGGTTTAAGAACTTTAGAAAACGCAAATTGCGTTTATATAATTTATTTAACTGTCCAAAAGAATCTTTATGGTCCTCGTATCCACACCCTACTGTGGATCGTCACCAAAGTTTGATAATTTCTTAATTTGGCCATGAAAAGTATTCTGCAAAGTTTTATTTTCATCGATTTATAAATGGGACATAAGCAAATAAAATAACCCTCAAATTTACACCCTTAACTGGATCGTCCTCAACACATAATAATTACTTACTTGCAACTTGGTTAAACTTCCCGAAAGCTTCAATCAGGTCAATTGACCCGTTTTTGAAATATCTGGTGTAGAGTGTTTGCCCATAAATCATTTTAATTGGTCCTCACATGCACACCTCGCCCTAGATTGACACTTAATATTAGAAAGCACATCCTTGATATATGGCCTATGCTTCGGCAAAGCATAGAAAAGTTCCAAGCAGAAAAACCCAGTGTAAAAAGATAAGGAAAAACGTATGCAAAAAAAAAAAAAAAGAAATCAGAACAATAGATTTTCCACATACTGCTGGGAAAATCCAATTATAAAAATGATAGTATACAGTAATAGTATAGTAATAATAATGATAATGATAATTAAATAATAATAATTAATAATAATAATAATAATAATAATAATAATAATAATAATAAATATAATAATAATAATAAAATAATAATAAGAAGAAGAAGAAAAAAAAAAGAAGATTTTTACAAAGAATGTGCGTGGTCACATCATTCATATACAAAACCACCATCACAGCCAACCTAGAAACCAAACAGTACATCGGCCTCACGGAGAACAACATCAAATCTCAATACAATAACCATACTATGTCATTCGGGTCACCTAAATTATCAAAGTACATTTAGAACTTAAATGATATAATGTAGTTCGATTTAATTAGATTTATACAGCGATCTATACCAGACTTTCAAAGCACTTGAGGTGAGGA
>NW_022747962.1:0-1060 GCF_011630105.1 Anneissia japonica | reverse complement strand
GAGAATCTTCCGCGATAAGTTTTCGTAATCATCACACCTCATAACCAACTCGGCCTAGGCCTAGGCCTAGCTAGGTTCCCTGCTAGGTCTAGGCCAATAAAAAGATGATACTTTGCATTTTACTTTAGTTGGGTTAAGACGTTTGAGATGGCATCATCAAAGAAGAAAAGTTTGCGTGATATCCTGCGAGAAATAAACTTAAAACACCTCATCGATAATTTTGAACGAGAAAAGGTAAACATTTTTGTTGTTTTTAATTTTAAAATAAATGTCACTGACAATGCCTAGGCCTAACCACGAACAGGTGATATGCTGTTTATAAGTTATTTTCAAAAGGCACACCTTTTTCTGTGACAACCAAACTTTATTCTTATCATGTTTTTAAAAATTTTATTTGTTATATAGCCATGGAGAATGATCACTATTACTATGCTGGACAGCTAATGGCGATGTCACTGGTACATGGTGGACCTTCACCGACATTTTTATCCACAACTTTATACGAGGCCATAGCCTACGGATATGAAAGGTCCACAGCTGGACTTGATGATGTCGGTGATTTAGATATAAAGTCTAAATTAATGAAGGTGAACAAAATATATATTATCGTCACACATGATCACAAATATTTATTACAGTACAAAACTTGTAAGAATGTTGAATGAAATATATGTGGATCTGTTGAACATGAGTAACATTTATTTACTTATTTAAGCAATTATTTATTCTGGTTTGTTTCAAATTATTTTTAATTTCAACAAAAGTTATAAAGGTTAAGACAAACATAAAAACACGCACAACGGTAATTAAAACATCAATCAAACTATCATACTCTTATATACTAAAATGGCACAAATGCTGTACTACTATAACCATGTTTGCTATTACTGGTAGAAGAAATATACTGTCAAACTTAAACCAATGCTTTAATCAAATTGCGCCACCCAGAGGTAACCAGTTAAATGCACTCATACGATTTATGATATTGGAAACGTGGTATAAGCTCCTCTTCTATTGGCCAGATAGGCTTGTTATAATGGAATAATTAAAATATACCGGG
>NW_022747961.1:0-508 GCF_011630105.1 Anneissia japonica | reverse complement strand
GGGAGGGGTGGGGTGGGGCGCCACTCCACTGAGGATAAGAATCTCAGAGTGTGAAAAAATTGTCCTATCCGGGATTAACTAAATGATGGCAGAAAAAATGACCGAATAAAGTAAAGATTTTTTAGTTCTCATGTATTTTTTTTTAATGTAATTGTAGCGGATATTGGCCCTTGATGGCACTTGAAACGTTGAATAAAATTTAAAAATGGAATTGAATATGCTGTGAATACAAACCAGTTTTTCAGGATTAAATATTGAGTTTCCCTATCACTATCTATATAGGCCTAATGTATTGTAATACATGTATAAAATGAATTTTCGTTTAGGGTCCAAGACAAACTGTTATCAGAAGATTGTTGAAAGTTTCCCTTGATTGAGTTGGTGCTTTTGCCTGGTTGCATCTATTCCTAGCATCTTTCCAATTTTAATCCATGGTCTCAGTAGTATGGTTTATTTGCTGTAGCAAACATCATTTTTTCCTCGTTATGGATGTATTTTGGTCCCCTGC
>NW_022747960.1:0-1091 GCF_011630105.1 Anneissia japonica | reverse complement strand
GACAAAAAACGTAGCTATAAAGCTGCTTTTGCCTTGCCTTCATGCTCAAATCTCGAAGCAAAGGCTGTTGTGTAGCGGTCTCAACGTTTGTATAATACACTAAACTTTTTGTGTCGTGCGGGTTTGTTCTTGTCTAGTCTTTGCTTGATTGCTTGCGGTCAGAGGTATTTGAATGTTTGTATATAAACTAACAATAAACTAAACTTTTCGTGTCGAGCGAGTCGTTCTTGTCTAGTCTTGTCTTGATTGCTTGTGGTCAGTTTGTATGTTTGTATGATACACTAAACATTTCGTGTCGAGAGAGTTGTTCCAGTTTAGTTTTTTCTTGATTGCTTGTCGTCGGATACTACTACTACATTTAAAACATATTTTAAGGGGAATTCTTTTGTCGTCTGAGGTTCTCATTAACATTGTCAAATTTTACCTTTAGGGACAGTATTTTTATTATGGAACTGTTTTTAAAGTATGGTGAAATTTCAGAAAATGTCCTCAAAATTTTAAGGGTGGTGCAAACAATTGCTATTTTAGTGCATAGCAAGTGACACGCTAAGTCTCTTTATTGACCTTGCATTTGCATTAATATTTTTTTGAAGCGTGGTTCCAATATTTTAAGCATGGCGTATAATTTGCCTTTTTAATGTTTTTATTTAAATTATGTTGTTTCTGTGTATCCTACGTGAAAAGATATTTTTATCTGCCATTAAAGATCCTAGTTAATCGTTTTTCATATAATTAATTTATTTACATATATTCTTGTTATAATAATGATTTACTATAAATATTGTTTATCATTTACAGAAATAAATGTTGTTTAATGAATGAATAATTATTCAAATCCACTTGCACTTGACAACAACAACTAGGCATCAGTTATTATTTTTAATGGTGTCTACCAAATATTTCTTCTTCAATTATATACAGATACTAAATAAAAGCTATTTAATTAAAGTGTATTTATTCAGTTTGTTTTCAACGTAGTATTATCAGATTGTTTTGAAAGCTTAATGCAGTCACTATAACAACATTCGAATTTCACAAATTTCGACTTCGGGAGGAATTCAAATCCACCCACTCCTGTGTTGGAACCCATT
>NW_022747959.1:0-604 GCF_011630105.1 Anneissia japonica | reverse complement strand
ATAATGGAACACAATAACTACTATAACACAAATAGTAATAAAAAAAAGTAATAATAACAAAATTGCAAATCTGGTTAATGGTCACTTCTAATTTTGTACCACTTTTGTCTGGTCCCAAATATCTTTATCTTTAATATTCTAATTAGATACCAAAACTGCTTAAGATAATTAAACCCCGGTTCCAAAATTGGTCTTTAATTTGTGGAAGACCTGTATTATGTCATACATTTACATCCACGATGTTTTCAGATGATGCTATAACCTATTTGATGTCAAGAGTGTTTCAAGATGCATCACATATCATCCAAGATGTTTCAATATGATGTTGTACACTGCATCTTATCCCGCAAGCGGTTAAGACAGAGGCCTGCAACATACAGTCATAATATCGCCGCTGGTTCGAATGGCATGCTCGCCTATGCTCTGGAGGTGGAGCAAGTCTTCTCGGATAAGGACTATAAACTGTAGGCCCAGTGTATACAATTGCCTCATGTGCACTATAAAAAACCCAGTACATCTTTCGAGATGAGTAGGGGGTTGGTTATCTTGGTGTACTGGACCATCCCACAGCCCCAGCCCTCATCCAGTACGAAAATACACTGAC
>NW_022747958.1:283-913 GCF_011630105.1 Anneissia japonica | reverse complement strand
TATCATCATCATCCTGGTTGCCAACTCCATGTTACCGGAAGCGTCCATCGTTGCGAGAAGTGCACTCAGCGATCGTACGCAGTTCCTTTCCAGTTCCAGTTCCAGTTCGCCACCACCACCACTACCCGTCTCCACAGCCGACCCGAATCCCACAAGCTTAATCTCGTCCGTAATTATGTCGACGATGACGTGGTCGACGTTGATGTCATTATGAAAGAAACCGTTTTCTTTGCATCCGATGCACGCACTCACAATCTGACCGAAAATCGTCCGAGCTTTGGCCGGTGATAACGCGTCTTTTACCTCCAACAGTTCCCGTAGACTGCAGCAAAGTTCAGGGCGCTCCATAACTATCCTATAGCATTCGTCGTCGTTGTAAACGCACACCGCTTTCGTGCAACCGGTAACTCCGTTTGCCTTTTCCATGAACGACACTTCTCTGGGCACCCGGCAGCCGTACAACATGACGGTGTGACAGGGTATCGCCACCTTCTTGTTCACCATCGGTCTACGGGTCACCTTGTGCATGGCCAGCGAGATATTGTCGCTGAGACCAGAAATAACGCTGTACTCCAGAGGTAGTTCGTTGCAATGTCCAAAGACGATCATGATTGTCGTTGTCATCAACAA
>NW_022747958.1:0-194 GCF_011630105.1 Anneissia japonica | reverse complement strand
GAATCGACAGCAGAAGAGACCGAAGAACGTCGTCGGTGACGTTCTCGATGTCGGACGGCTTGCGTGCGCTCACGTCCACGAACGTGCACATCTCGAACAGGACGAGGCCCAACGACCAAACGGTGGCCAGAAGGGAACGCACGCAGCCTTCTCGTTCCCACTCGGGTGGAAGGTAATCGGTCGTACCTTCGAGG
>NW_022747957.1:0-657 GCF_011630105.1 Anneissia japonica | reverse complement strand
GATATAATCTTTATTATTTGATATAATCTTTATTATTCTGCTTGAATCAAATAAAGATTTATGGAATAAGTATAGTCAATAAATTAGTTTCGCATACGTTTTTTTTCTTGTCTGTTACGTTTCCATTTACCATATTTTCTGATCATGTTTATAATAATATTGTAAAGGAAATATGTATTTTCATATTTATATTTTCCATATAAAATTTTCAATAAATTTATAATTGCATGCTGTACATTTTAAAAGCCGTTTCATGCCGCTTTTATAAGCCCGAGAAAATCACTGAACTTGCTCTTTCGTTGCACAACTAGAATTGTGGAAAGAAACATTTCCACAAATTGATTCCCATGGTACTCTTATGGCGAAGCTGACACAAGTTTTGTGATTTCTTGTTTGTTTTATTTCCATTTTTGATACATTACTGCCAAGACAGAACTAGTTAGAGTTTTTGATTTCTTGTTTGTTTTATTTCCATTTTCAATACATTACTGCCAAGACAGAAGTAGGTCAGATGCTAAAATAGATGACTAGCTATTTCTAGGTACAAACACGTGCGCTGGAGCGCAGTCCACCATTTCACGTGTACACGTCACCAAAGAGTATAAATAGAACAAGAGAGCAAAGTCCCGTTCGTAAAAACGTCATGCCTGTGTAGGA
>NW_022747956.1:0-1051 GCF_011630105.1 Anneissia japonica | reverse complement strand
ACCGTACTATATCCACATATCCCCATCATGGATGAGGCTGAGGTGAGAAAATGTTAAAAGTTGGGAAATTTTGATGCTGGAAAATGGTAATTTCATACATAAAAACTAGAAAAATAACTATATCCACCTGAGCCCCCTCATGTTTGAGGCTGCATGAGAAAAAGTTGGAGAATGGCACTTAAAAACTTAAAATTTATGTTGGTTATTTTCTTTTACATTTGAAAAGGGGATGTCACAGGGACGCAACTGCCCAAAAAACTATTTTTGGCAGCGAAGGGATGCTACCAATAAACAATCAACAAACTACCGGGTTTCTGGGTTGATTTCCAATTACTACATGGCTCAACTATATTTTAATTTAAGGTTAATTGATAAAAATCGCACACAAATCATACGACGTCACTGACAACGCCGGGGACGGCAACTCGATTTTGAGATTAATTTTCCGAATAAAGTTATACTAAATAACTTCTAATGATGAACTATTGTCTTCAATTATCTTTGTTGGTCATTCAACTGTCATTTTATTTATTTTTCGGTGATATTACTATTCTCAGTTCCATTGGAGTAAATTCTTGCTTATGTTAACCACATGCTTATGTAAGATTATATTGAAACTGGTTTCAAATCAGGGTCAAGTAGTTAAAAATAGCGCCCCTCAACTGATCATCGATCCCCTCCCCCACTTCATCTTCGCGTCCCCCATCAACCCCCATTTCAAGACATCTAGATACGCCACTGACTTACATGGCCAGATGAATGAAAATACTCAATCGATGTGCCACCAAATCGTAACCAGCCTTCACCATGCCCTCACGATGTCACCGGGGACGCACCTGCCAAAAAAACTATTTTTGCCAGCGAAGGGACGCTCTAATAAACAATCAACAAACTACAGGGTTTCTGGGTTGATATCCAAGGTACTACATGGCTCAACTATTTTTTATTCAGGGGGTTAATTGGTAAAAATCACACACAAATCATAAGACGTCACTGACAACGCCGGGGACGGCAACTCGATTTTGAGATTAATTTTCCGAATAAAATTATA
>NW_022747955.1:0-4746 GCF_011630105.1 Anneissia japonica | reverse complement strand
CATCCCCCCCCCCCCCCCTTTGACCTAGGAAAAACTGCAATTTTGGGGTAATGTAAGCTTTTGTGAGACATTTTAGCATGTAACCAATATTCCTTATTATTGATCTGATGAGTCATGTCCAAAGGGGGTTACAATCCTGCTTCCAATAATGATCCATCTGCATATGACGTCGTCAAATGGACTAATGCCTAATAATATTCTAAAGGTTGATATTTTTTTCTCATTTATACGGATTTAATAGCAAAATAATATTAATAAGCTACATTACAAACCTTTTCTAACACATCAACACACAAATCGCTTGGACTACCCAGGTCTGTGTATCGAATGTACATTTTTCTGTAAAGCTCCTTACATTTCATACACAAAGGACTTAACGAATCATTACTGTGGCTTGCCTGAGTGATATTCACCTGAAAATATCAAGATTATTATAAATAAATAATGACACAGATATTTAAAGGATAAGAAAGTATAATACATACTCCAAGTATTGAAATACACGCCATCGTGTTGGGATTCAATATTTCGACATTAATTATGTCATCATCAGGAATGATGATGATGATTTAAAGGATTGCGTTGTAGACGACTAATAGTAAACACAGCAAGTAGACTTCTGTATTCCAATAGTAGTACAGTATTATCTGACTTTTATAATGACATTCCATTTGGGAAATAAATGTTGAAATTTGATAGGATTTTGGTGGAAAGTCAGATTACAACATATTTTTATCCGACTGCTGGAATGATTGATTGATTGATTGGTTGGATTGATTGGCATTCCTAGGTGAAGAGTGACAAATATAAAGCTTTCTCTAAAAGGTTGATTCATAAGTGAACCAAAATTTCTCTGTGAAGGATTTATTAGGTGTAAACACCAAAAACAACCCATGAGAGTCTAAAAAGGGACTTCTATCCAGTGGTCAGTTCACTTGGAGACAATCCCATATTCTTTTCTGAAGAGTGTACGCATTCTTTAACATGACATGGGCTACAATGCACACAGGACCAACGGCTGAAATGTATTATCTGAAATACAATGTGCTATCGTAACCTGCACTTCAGCCCTCCAGCTGAAATACACAGACAGCAGAGATGGGAATTGAACCAGGGACCAAGAGATTGCCGCGGTTCAGCACACACACAGTGGCTACCACCAGTTCAGCCGACTGTGCTAGGCTGCTCTCATGATATAAATATTGTCTTAAATCATCGGTGGATGCATCCTGACAATGTTTCATTTTACCATTGAAAAATTGTTGAAACATTCCTTCGTTTGATTGTACAGTTGGAAAAATTGTCTAGTTTTCTCTTTCAGTTCAGTATCAAAGCAATCTATAAGGTACAAGAAAGTTATATTTATTCACTAAAACATAAATCCCTGTCTAGAATACCAAATTTTATTTGACAAAAACATGCGAAATGCCTAAATATAGTAATGATGACATCACACTATGACCATATATAGAAACATCATGACTATTTATGGACATAAATAGTTTTTTATCAAATCAAATTTGATAGCCTAGACAGGGCCTAGAGAAAATATTTTTTTAGTGATCGTAAAATCTGTATAGGCATTGAATTGCTCATTTTGAAGATCATTGATTTTTACTGATCTTATTGGCCCCTCCCCCCCAATCACTGTTAATTTTAGATACCATTGTAAGTACGGTAATTATAATACATAAGCCCAGAGCAGAAGGTTTGATCATTGAAAAATATCAACCTTTCTATATTGTCAAATAAATGATAAATTCAATCTTTTTATTAACTTACTAATTATTATTATATTATTAAAGAATGCTATTCTCTATACCATGAGGGAGGTGCCAGGATTTGTCGACGGGGGCTTGGATGTCCCCAACAGGCATATAATCAATTAAAATCTGCTGTACGTAGAAAATACATAAAGTTTTCTTTCTGACAATTTCTGGTGTTTCTTCCCGACAAGGCACTCCCCTGCACTACTGTATACTTACTATCACAGTTGCCAGCTTTCCACAAGTTCTTGAGGAAATCATTGGTCTTGCTTATCACTTGCAAATAATCAGATCGCAATAAATGACGACTGCACCTGCGCTCATTCTAGTAACAAAAAGATTGACTTGGTAGACTATTACTTTAGTTAAGTATTGCTTGTTAATGTTAAGATTCTTCTCTCCTTTTTCTTTTATGTATTTTGTAAAACCACACCACTGACTGTGAGTGCCACCGATATGAAGGTGAAGTGTCACAAATAAATAAATAAATAAGTTAAAATTATGACAGCTGAAACTCTTACAGCATATAAACTGTAGGGTCAATCACATTGCATCACAATAAAAGTTAAACAATAAACTTCAAATTGATAATAAACTTTACACAGTTAAATTTCACATCAATCAGAATCAGATGGGCAACAAGACAGAAAAAATACTCCCCCCACTCCCCACCCCTCCTGAAAAAATGAGTATTTAAAAGATTATCTTGAGATCAGAAGTTTGAGACCTATGCCCGTAGCATTGCTTGTGTCCTTGGGCAAGGCACTTTACATACGTTTGCCTCTCTCCACCCAGGAGTATAAATAGGTACCTGGTAGGATGATGTGACATTGAACGTATTAGGTTGTGCGTGTAAAGCAGCATTGACTAGGGATACTCCCCAGGGAGCAGGGAAAGTTGCACAAAAATATGCGTGCGGTTTGCCAATCCAGTGACCAGGAAAATAGATAGTGCCTTGTATCTATGATAGGTGCAATATAAATCTAGATTTTAAAAAAAAAGGAAAAAAAAAAGAAAAACACTAAAATGCACGTTTCATTTTACACAAAAATGTCACTACCTCAGAATAGAGTACTGTAGCTGTGCAAGCAAAGTATGGTAATATAAATATTGTGGCATTCTTAGATCTATGGAGACTATAAAGTAATGGAGGCTCTTAGTGATGAGCTGACTTAAGCAAGCCATAAAAAAATCTTGTAATTTAAAGAAGAATTTTAAAATTACAAGAAGCCAATGCTAGTCAGTTAATAATGTAGTTAAATATATAAAAAATAAAATAATATATTAGTCATTTACAGAATATAGTGAAGTATGGTAGATATCACTTTACTACTAAAGACTAAAAACCCCGCCAATCACTTTCTGTACTGCTTTTCCCCAAATAAGTTCTATATCACAGACGGGCAAATTGTGGCCCGCGGGTGGCATGCAGCCCGACAGTGTTTTTTTTTTTTTTTGCGGCAGGTGAAAATGATTTAAAAACCCTATGTGTGCGGCCCACCAACCATCTTTGGCTAGAAAAATCTTGTTCTTTTACGGCGCGACACTGATTATCTGTAAAATGTAATATTAAAGCTGTGCACAACCCTTCAAAAAGTGGTGTATGAAGGTTTTTGGTAGCGCTCTGGAAACATCACAGAAAAATAACTTACTGTACTTCTGAAAAAATGTGATGTTGGCAGAAGTGATATCAAATAACCATAACAAATGGGCTTTACACTACACTATGTGGTAAAAATTTAAAAACAAATATTTTACTTTAATTTTAGTGAAAGCTTCTGAAGCCAGCATGTACTTGGCGACACATCTTTCGCAAAAGTTTAAGGGTTTAGCGTGAAGTACCGCACACTCCATAAATAATGATGATGCATTTGCGTAAAATTCAAGGTCGAGCTTGCAGATTTCGTCCAGGTCACTAACTGCATTCAATTCATTTTCCATTTGTTTCTCTATAATAATTTCTGCATTATGTTCTCTATGAATTTGTTGTATATTCGTTTTTGATGTTGCATTTTGGTTTTCCCATGAAACTGCTCCTGAAACTTTAAAATAGAACAAGTGAAAAAGGTGAGAAAAAAATTCTACTGAAAAAATTAAGGTAACAAAATGGACAACAGTGTGGTGATACTGCAGCAGGCTGTCTTTGATACTAAATAGTAAGATTCACACTTGGAATAGTAGCTTAGCAAGTTGTCCAAACATTCGACATCAAGTTCTACCGACTAAATAAATATCTTAACATTTTTGGCTAATTAAATATATTTAATTGAATATTATTTATAATATTACTAGGACATTAGTATTATTATCTTTATTATAATGCATTTTTAAGAGAAAATAAATTAGGCCCATGTGGGGTAATAAAGGAATATATACTGCGCTTTTTACCACAGGATACAAGGCGTAACAAAAATAAATATAATTAAAAACAGAAATTAAAAATTAGAAATTGGGTAGGCCCAATTAGATTGGGCTAGAGAGCATGTTGGCCCCATATCTTCTTTTAGTTAGCTAGCCCTATCTAATTAATTGTAGTAGAACAGGCCTCCACCAGTATATTTTTTTCTATTTTCCCTCCTACCCTCTACAGTAATACTCTTACTGGCCTAGTACTACGACTCACGAGGTTAGACCTTTTCAAGTTTTAGCCTAGCCTAAAACTAAGTAGGAGGTATTGACAGTCAACCAGCACAGACAGGCCTACTAGATAGCTAGGCATGCCATTAGGGTGGCCTCTCTCTGTTGTAGGACTGTATGACTATGTGACTTCTCAGTTCTGTACTCTACTCGTGCCCAAAGGCCTAGGGGCCTAGTCTAGCTAGCTTTAGTAGGGGCCTAGGCCTACGACTCTGCCCTCTACTAGGGCCTATAACTATATAATAGGAGGTCAAAACACAGGGTGCAGGTCAACTCGGCCACAAGTCAACTCGGCCACAGTCAACTCGGCCACAAGTCAACTCGGCCACAAATCAACTCGGCC
>NW_022747954.1:0-718 GCF_011630105.1 Anneissia japonica | reverse complement strand
GAACAAAAGCAAACAAATATGAAACCAATGGACGGTTTTACAAATGAACATGTACCGGTACGCATTTAAAATGTGCAAGTAGATTGCTTTATTAAAAGCAAATATTTAGCTTCATCTATCCAATGTGTTTTAACAAGTGCAGAGTCTCTGCACTGTCCTGCAAATGTACAACAATATCATAATTATTTTGTGTAAAATTTTGCAAGTGTGCCTAGGCTAGGCCTAGTAGCTTCAGTAGTACCTAGCCTAGTCTAGGCCTACGGCTGGTCTACTGAGGTCTAACACTAAGAACCTCAATATTTATATATACACGACTAGTGGTAGTAGTAGGCCTGGGCAGTATCCTTTAATGAAATTATGCTTACTTTCATAGTGCTAAATTAGGTTTTATATCTAAATTTTAAGGCACAAGGGTAGAGGCACACCAGCAGGGAAATTTTACCTGCTTTTATAATATTACTATCAAAATTGAAAAATGCACAAGACAATTATGCACATATTGAAATTTTATGTTTTAAAAAATAGCCTTCTACAACATCTTCAATACGTATCATTTCCAGTGCGATAATCAATTCAAACATATCATAATCTTTTATATAGTAAGAAAAATATTTCTTACATGATAAGCCTGTGTGTGTATTTGTCATACACTACAGCATATATCACTACAATTCTTAAAAATTTCCTTGTAGAATATTTTTTTATACCACATAGATCA
>NW_022747953.1:0-1004 GCF_011630105.1 Anneissia japonica | reverse complement strand
CAATGAAATACAACAATATTCACACACAACTTTGAACTTGAACAAATTGAATATAGGCCTATCCACTGGTAAGTTACAGGTAGCTCAACTTTCCTTATAATTACTACAGCTTTCAGGCTATCTTTGAATTTTGAATTTCGTCTCCTCGTTGTTATCTTGGAATTCCGTCTTTCCAAGATAGCATATCTTGGAAAGACGTCTTTCCAAGATAATTTATCTTGGACTTCCGTCTTTCCAAGATACGTTATCTTGGAATTCCGTCTTTCCTAGATAAATTATACTGAAAAGACGGAATTCCAAGATAAATTATCTTGGAAAGACGTCTTTCCAAGATACATTATCTTGGAATTCCGTCTTTCCAAGATAAATTATCTTGGAATTCCGTCTTTCCAAGATAAATTATCTCGGAAATCCGTCTTTCCGAGATAAATTATCTCGGAAAGACGTCTTAATAAGTATTTATTCCATGTTTCCATGATAATTATCTTGGAAACTCGGAAACGCGGAAGGTCACTTTAAGCTTCCGTAGTAATTACATCAACACGTTTAAAGTAAACTAGTGCCCTGGCTAATGTACGGTCGCCCACAATTTATGAAAAAAATACGAGTAACGTACACTTTGTACAGTATACAGGTAACAAAGTGTATACTGTATGTGTTCAACCGAATAAAATGTTATAATGCCATGTAATCGAAGTTTGTGGATAGTCTTACCGACCATTCGATATCAACCAAATCTGTATTGCACTATAACAAAGCCTAAGGTGAAAATTATAAAGTAATGGTAACAGTAATAAAAGTCCTAAAAATTCCAGTATTACAAAGTCCTAAAAATTCCAGTATTACAACTACAATAACAAAAGGCATCGGTCCGCGCGTTCCTCCATGCTTCAGTCGCAAGTTATATTGGGTTTTTTGGAAGAGCTAAGATTTAAATTTTTGAATAATTAGAATGTTTATTTGTACAAAACAAATTATTATTTAGAATGTTCATTTGCAGAGAT
>NW_022747952.1:0-697 GCF_011630105.1 Anneissia japonica | reverse complement strand
AGTAATGAATTCTCAATGGTGCACGTATTGGATAATCCATAAACCTCTAGTAACAACTAATAAAAATATTTTATTAAGGTCTTTGACAAGATTATTGATACTGATAGCAACACGAAAACTGAAACAAAAAGACAAACCTGAGCTTTTGCTAATTTGCGTTCAAGCCCATCTCTTTCTATTGCCGTTGATTGCAGTCTGTGTTTCAATTCAATAATCTCTCCCTTGAGAGAGGCCAAAGCTGCAAGATGTAACTACAAGATAAAATTACAAATATATATGGTTTATGGACGATTTAATTTCAATAGTTTTATATTAAAAAAATAAAAACACGAAAAATTTCCTTAATTATTTGTAAAGCACATTGAACCAGATACTGTAGTTTATCAGAAAATGGCATTTCCTATAATTTCATCAAAATTGTGCCTAATATTCTTAAATGACATTGACACTAGTGATGAAATACAATTATTACAATGCAATAGTGTATTTAAATTCCAATTCTTAGTTGCTATGCAAAGCCAGGCTTAATGATACAGCAGTCTAAACATCAAAGTAACACCAAGGATTTTACTAAGTACAGTATTTCAACTTAATAAGATAGTGCACATTTTGTTTGGCAAGTTATCTGCAGACTTATACCCGATTCACACGTACAAAAATCTTACCAAATGTAACAAAATGTAACCAAAAGTAACAT
>NW_022747951.1:0-1017 GCF_011630105.1 Anneissia japonica | reverse complement strand
TGTATGTATATATATATAATTATGCTGTAAATAATAAGTCTATATATATGTATATATATATATATATATTGTATATGAGAATATATGCTATATAGTAAAGAGACAAACTTTAAACCATTTTTATCGTAATATTTAATAATATATACAAATCTTAAATGTTAATAGGATTTGTGAGAGTCAACATGTATTATGTATAAGGCGGGTGGTGACACGTCAATGAGTAGGCTATAATCTGTATTCGACAAGTACTTGATTGCTGTCTTCTTGTCAACAATTTTATGTCAAGGTAATCGTCATATCTTAATCTATTCCTTCTAGAACAGATGCTAAAATTTTGCTAATAATACATCTTATGAGAAGCATATCCTTTTTCGGTTAAAATTTAACTCAGAGCTTAGTTTGATATCTGACTCCTTACTTAGTAGGGATAAGTTGCATATGACATGCTGGGATAAAACTCATTTACATTACTTTTACTTTTGTTTGTATGCGATTTCTTGTACTTAGCAGCTCTTATATGTCTTCCTATCTTTACCACTGTATTTTGCATCTTTTTTTTTTTAAATTAACAGAAGTTGAACTTTCAGACATTGACTATAGAGAGCGCTGTTGTATTTGAAGCCCATGATATTTTCTCTTCCAGCTTAGAAAAGACAAACAAACAATTCTGTCCAAGCTGATTCTGTCTACACCTATAGGAGACACGAACATACCATCAGAAGTCAGTATAAACCGATCTACATCAACCAGGACGCTGTAACAATTCGACTCTAGGAGCATACATAAAAGGTATAGACTGTTTCTTTATTAAGTAGGATACAATTGACAAACCTTATCATTATATCACGTATGTAGAATAATTGGGGAGCATATAATAGGAAAAAGAAGAGAAAGGAACAATTTCCGTAATGATTAAACTACTCTTTTGTTGTAAAGTCAGATGTTATAAAACACATATCTTCTTTAGTAAATTTGACATCCAGAGTTTTACTGCAATTTAAAATAGGCCTATAAAAT
>NW_022747950.1:0-692 GCF_011630105.1 Anneissia japonica | reverse complement strand
ATTTCGTACAAAGCTGTTTATGGAAAATTAATACTGTAAAATATTTATCTAGAATTCAGTTCAGGAATTATTTAAAGCCTGATATATATTGATTATGCTCAGCAGATAATGTTCCTGATATTAATGCTTATTTATCAAACATTTGAAATGTATATTCAGAGTTAAGGGGTGGGGGGGTAGGGAGATACTGATACTGAAAGGCGAACAAGTATAGTTAATAATAGTTTGTCCTTGATATCCATTCGTTCAAGTTTGTTCAGTGCATTGCTAATTGTATCGAGATGGTTTACTTCAGCTTCCTGTCTTTCTCGCCACTGTACCAACATTTCAATACAGGCGTCTACAGTTGGTGGTGAAAAATCTGATTCAATTCGATTTATTTCAGATCTTTTCAAACCTAAGTAAATCCCAAAATCCTTCCAGTCGTTGTCAAGACTCTCTGAGATAATTACCATGTCAGTGTCATGCAAGCAACCTGAAACAGAACACATGAATTTTCAATAATACTGTATACATGTAGACGAATGGTATATATGCCAATGAATATAGAATGTCATTTGTGTTACCACAGAAAATGTATTTATTTTTATGTGTGTGCATTAACATTAGCCTTAATATGAGTGTGACTTGTAATTTACAAAAGTAAGCTTCTGAATTTGTAGACACATTTAGATTTCAGAGTAAAATTACAG
>NW_022747949.1:0-687 GCF_011630105.1 Anneissia japonica | reverse complement strand
GATACTGATATTGCTACTGATACTTCTATCAGCTTCTTTTGATAATGCCACTGCTACTGATACTGTTATTGCTACTGATACTTCTATCTGCTTCTATTGATAATGCCACTGCTACTGATACTGATACTGATACTTCTATCAGCTTCTTTTGATAATGCCACTGCTACTGATACTGATATTGCTACTGATACTTCTATCTGCTTCTATTGATAATGCTACTGATACTGATACTGATACTTCTATCTGCTTCTATTAATAATGCTACTGATACTGATATTGCTACTGATACTTCTATCTGCTTCTATTGATAATGCAACTGATACTGATACTGATACTTCTATCTGCTTCTATTGATAATGCCACTGCTACTGATACTGATATTGCTACTGATACTTCTATCAGCTTCTTTTGATAATGCCACTGCTACTGATACTGATATTGCTACTGATACTTCTATCTGCTTCTATTGATAATGCCACTGCTACTGATACTGATACTTCTATCAGCTTCTTTTGATAATGCCACTGCTACTGATACTGATACTGCTACTGATACTTCTATCTGCTTCTTTTGATAATGCCACTGCTACTGATACTGATACTGCTACTGATACTTCTATCTGCTTCTTTTGATAATGCCACTGCTACTGATACTGATATTGCTACTGATACTTCTATCTGCTTCTAT
>NW_022747948.1:0-1511 GCF_011630105.1 Anneissia japonica | reverse complement strand
AGTCGAATAAATTTTGTTTTGTACTCTCAGCTATGCCATTAGAAACGTTGGAAATGTTGGACGAGAAGGACGGGAACGATGAGATTCAGTTGCAGTTACATGAATCATTCACGCCCGAGCTTGCATACGCAGCCTACATTCCACTACGTCGTCTGATGGGCGAGTAAGTCAATTAAAATTTTATTAAGTGGCTGCAGCTCGCAGTGTAATGGTGAAGATTGTGTCTTAATGCACGTTGTTTTTTTTTTCTTTATGCATATTGTTTTTTTTTCATATAGTATTTACATGGAGAATAGCATAGAAAATAGTGATTTGATCTGGAAGTTATCTGACGCTCATGAACAAGCTTTATCAGAAGAAAGAGATGCAGCAAATGCTTTACTTTCACCAGCTCCAAGTGAAGGGTCTGAAGGTATGAAAAATCTGGTCCTAGCCTCTTCCAAGTGATAATCAATGACTCGGCACTTGATTGTCCTACCAGGTGAAAATTTGTAGGCGAATTTACTCTCACTGAAATTTCGAAGATAATAATATGGACAATATCCAAACTTATTTCAGTAACTTAGATGAATGGTGCCAAATTAATAAAATGTGCCGTAACCCAAAGAAGTGTAAATCAATGAATATTAATTTCTGTAAGACCCCGGTCTCTGTAAGACCCCCTGGTCGATGAGCTTGATAATAACCGAGTCCCAGTGGAATCAGTTAGGCAAATGAAACTTCTAAGTGTAACAATTCAGGAAAACTTAAAATGGGATATCCATATCAATGAAACTGTTAGTAAGGTGAATACAACCTTACATATGGTGTCAATTTTTTAAAAATTTGGAGCACCTGAATCTCAAATAATTAAGATTTATAAATAATTTATACGTCCTATCATCGAATACGCATGTCCAATGTGGCACTCCTCCCTTACTTCCGGACTAAGTTGTGATCTGGAGGCTGTCCAGAAAAGAGTTTTAAGAATTGTTCTGGGGCGGCTGTACTTCTCTTATACTGCCACCCTTGAGCAGTTTTCTCTGGAGAGACTCTGTGACCGCCGTATACATCTTGTCTGGAGGTTTGGGGGGGACAGTCCGTGGAAATATGGATAATATTCTTCCCAAAATCCGTTCTGAAGCAACTAATAAAAAACTAAGACAAGCTAACAAACTATCACAGTATAAGTGTCGTACGGAAAGATTTAAAAAATCAAAATTACCCTTTTTAATTAAAAATGACTTGGCATAATCAAATCAATAATGATATTGTGATAATTGTTTATCTTTTTCTCACAAATTTGTAATATTAATAATTATGTTAATACCGCAATATTGCTCCTTTTTCTTAATCAAAATAAATTTTTTGTAAAAAAAATGTAAAAAATCAATGATGATTTTGTGACAATCGTTCTTTTTTTCTCACAATTTTTTATATGTGTATGTTGATGTATTTATATATATTTTTATGTGTATTTCAATTTGATATTTTGTATGTATGTCCTTGTATCTGTTTATTTTTATGTATAT
>NW_022747947.1:15608-44768 GCF_011630105.1 Anneissia japonica | reverse complement strand
ATAGTATGACAGTGGATGGTGAAAGTATGTTTTAAGGACCTAACTGATAGCCAGAGTCCTTGGACTCACACAGCTCTGCACATATATAAACCTAATCACATCTGGAATCAATCTGCTGCTGCAATCTGCTGCCAAAACAGATTCCTACCACATTCTAAGGTATACGCTATCCCATCAGACATTGCAACAGGAAACAAAACTAAGATATCTCTATTAACAGAGATATCTCTGTTAATAGAGATATCTTAGTTTTAAATAGAGATATCTTAGTTTTAAACAGAGATATCTTAGTTTTAAATAGATATCTCTATTAATAAAGATATCTTTATTATTAGAGATATCTATATTAAAAACTAAGATATCTTTATTAAAAACTAAGATATCTCTATTTAAAATTAAGATATCTCTATTAAAAACTAAGATATCTCTATTAGAAATGAAAATAGAGATATCTTAGTTTTAAATAGAGATATCTTAGTTATAAATAGAGATATCTCAGTTTTAAATAGAGATATCTCAGTTTTAAATAGAGATATCTCAGTTTTAAATAGAGATATCTCTATTAATAGAGATATCTATATTAAATAGAGATATCTCAGTTTTAAATAGAGATATCTCAGTTTTAAATAGAGATCTCTATTAATAAAGATATCTCTATTAATAGAGATATCTTAGTTTTAAATAGAGATATCTTAGTTTTAAATAGAGATATCTTAGTTTTAAATAGAGATATCTTAGTTTTAAATAGAGATATCTTAGTTTTTAATAAAGATATCTCTATTTAAAACTAAGATATCTCTATTAATAGAGATATCTTAGTTAAAACTAAGATATCTCTATTAAAAACTAAGATATCTCTATTTAAAACTAAGATATCTCTATTTGCGATTAAATGACAACTCGGCTCGCCATAGGAAAGAGACCAAAGTAGCTAATATATTGCAATCGTGATTGGTCAATCTCTTGAAATGAGGTCAAATCATTCAAGCATCACTGGCGTTAGCATGTGATGATCAGCCAAATCATAACTACAGAAGTATTCTTGAAGGACAAAATTACTTCAACTCTAACTGAAATGAAATGGTAAAGGGGTTCTTTTTCTATTGCATATCTTACTTAGTTATAATGTATATGATTTGTTGATCTTGTTTTGTAAGATATTTTAACCTATTTAGACTGTCTATTAAAACCTGCAACACCAACAATGCTAGCTGAAAAATCAAAGTAAAATTGTTCATTTAAAATACAAGTCAATAGTCATATAAGTTCACTTCGAACAATTCACAGATTTAAAAGTTATACTGATACACTGTTAATTTTACTACAGTCAAGAACCCGTACATTATTTAAAATTTAATATCCAGGACAACTTTTTGTATTAGTAAGCCTATTACGCCTATATGTATAACGTGTACTGATGCTGGGACTGATGCATATTTTAGAAGTATTCATTTTGAGTGATCCCAGGAAAGAATTTGTATTGGCTCAAGCATAAACTTTAAAATGTTTACACTGTGTACAAAGGGGGAAGGGAAGCTGCAGCTCCCACGGCTCCCCCACCCCTGGATACGTCCCTGGCCCAACTTAAAATCCATCCCGACCTCTCAACTCCCCAATATCCCACGCTTACTTGGTAACCGTCCCTGCCTCAACTCACGATGTAAAACCTGTCAAATCCTTGTTACAAGCAAATCCATCACCATCCCCTACTCTAACATAACAACCCACCCACCACCTCTTGCATGTAATTCTACTAATGTTATATACATATCGTATGATCCAAGACGGGGAGCAAATTCAGGCCATAAGAAATCCATTATGGATAATGCAGTTTGTTTCCCTGTTGCACAAGTATATGATAGCAACAGGTTTTTAATCTCGAACTGATAGACTGAACTACAATGGATCTTAAAATTAAACACTCATAAATTTGGTATCAATAAAGATCTTGGATTAATTAACGAATACTCCTTCACGAAATTAAGCAATTCTATTTTATTATATGCATATATATTTATATAGTATTATATTTACATTTATAGTACAGGGTACTTATTTCTACATGGTAAAATTAGACTACTGTACTCATTGTCACTACTACCACGATCTTTACTTTAAAATGTACAGTAATGTTATTATTATTTATTATTATTATTAAAAATAAAAGTAGCCCATCGAATGCAAAAAGGCAGTACGTATAGTTACAAATAATTTAATTATATACTTGGCGAAGATATCATTAATATTAAACCTCTCACTGAACATTAGAAAAGAAGACGAGATTATGCTATAGCATGTTTTGTATAAATATTTTCACGGCACTGCACCTTAACCTCAGTATCGTACCACAAAAAGTAAATGTAAACAAATGAAAATTTCAAATTGACTTTAATATAAAAAACTATATTTTATGAATCATGGAGGAAAAACGTCATTATTTTAATTTAATATATTGCACTCCAAATTAAGGTGTACGTAGGCCTATGACGGCGGATAGGTGTTTCTATAAATGTCTTTTTTATTTCATCTTGTAATTTTCATTCTAATTTTATCACTGTAAATTAAAATGTTTATCCAGCGCGAATAAAATGCGAATGTACAATATAAATAATGGCCGCACGTTTTTACTATCTAATAATCCCTTTTTGGTTTATTCGAATTAAATATTTATTGAAGTGTGAGGTATAATGTATGGACCATATGAAAACCAGGCTATAATATCCACCTGATATGTTTTAATCTTGTATAAATGTTTGAAATAAAAAAATAGTTTAGTATTATTATTATTATTTTCATTTTACTGTTACTATTACTGTTAGGCCTATTATTATTATTGTAATTATTAAAATTATTTCAAAAATTATTATTATTATTATTATTATTGCCATATTATTTTCTTCATCGCTGTACACTTTGGTTTATTTTTTGCAAATTTGACATTAATTATTTCTAAGAGTCTGCTAGCACTGTGCATATATCCCATCCTGTGTCGCAAAAATTGACGTTGATTGATTTACAAGATTTAAGATGTCCTTAACAAATCTGTAAAAATACCTATACCTAACAAGCAAGTCAAATCAATAAATTGGAAAGTATTTTGGTACAATAGCGTTCAAATATTTAATTAATTTTATACTTATTCATCTACTATTTGTACTGTATTTTCTTGGTAGCGACAGGAGATATTATTTATCTCCCTTTTTCAATACCTGTTATCAGGGAGCAGTGGCGGCGCCAGGATTTCCCCGACTGGGGGGGGGGGGAGAGGGAAACAAAACTGAGATATCTGTCAATACAGTATCTCTATTTAAAACTAAGATCTCTCTCTTTAAAATAGAGATACCTCTATTTCTGATGATGACATAATGTCGAAATATTGAATCACGACACGATGGCGTGCATTTCGATACTTGGAGTATGTATTAAACACAATAATGTATACAACTAATATAAAAATGACACACTGGTAAATGAAAAACATCATTTCACCTACTACACACTTTTAGTTATAAGCAAAAGGTAATAGACACAATAAAGGACAAACACATTTTTCCCTACTGCCATTTTAATATATTTCAGAGCAAAAACAATTAAAAATGCAAACACTACAGGGATAAATTTTAGCTTTAAAACTTAGTCCAATTTTAACAAAAGTGTTCAAAATTACGAACTCATTCTATTCAATGTTTTAACACAGTCTCTCTCCCCTCCAAACTAGTCCGTTTGGATTATAGTCGTTTAAATGCAGAAGAACTAGCTAATATTTAAATTAGATATTAAATAAGCTAGAATAATTAATGATGTTTTATCAACATCATCATCACCACCATCCCCACCCCAAAATAACAAAAATGATAATATATTTGCATGTATAATTGAAGCAATTTAAGCATGCATGTTCCTGCTATGTGTCACCACAATTCAAATTTTATAGCTAAATGCAAATCTTGTTGTCATAATGTACCCTAATATTACATAGAACTATAAACTAATCATATAAACCTAGGCCTACATATAATATTTTAAGAGTATTTAAATAATTCAAAAGCTATATGCTAATAATTTTTGTAACACTACAGGTATAACCCTAAAAAAAGTATGAGAAAATTGACATACAGAAAAACAAACACTGGTTCTTATAAAGAAAATTAGAACATTAAAACTTAAAAACTTTCTTTTCAAAAAAGAGAAAATGACTATTATAAATTCCTATTTCTATTCCTGTTTTGAATCTGAATAGATATTGAAAGTGGACCCCACTGGGTTATATGCGTCCGTATCCTATTATCAATGCACTTCATATAAACTGATTATTACATAGTGCATGGCACTACTAAAATATAATGTAAATGCTACAATAACTTTCTAGAAAAGATTGGTGGCGTTTTCCGGTGTACAAGTACACTTAAACGGCCAGCAATAAAATTCCATATTTTTAGTAATCCTGACTTAATTTCAACAATCGTGAGATAAGATCTTCTTTCAGTACAATTCAAGATATATAATCAACCAGCATACTTGCAATTTTGACAACGTTTTAAGTATGTTCAGACAATTTTCAAGGTAGGCCTCTGTACAACTGTGAACTTGAAATAACCGCCAAAACTGGTACCCATAAACACGGTCGGCGGAACCCTATTGTTTACCTTGACAACAGGCTTTGTGGTCTAGCGCAGTATTCACGCTCGAATAAACACAATTGTTCTATCTTTGTTGTCGAGAACCGTTTGTTGCTATGGCGACAGTCGAAGCGGTCAACAGCCAAAATGTCAAACCAGTGTTTGTTAAAGACGATGATATCAGAAACAAGGATGAGGAAAACTATTAATGATATTATGGTTGGTACCAGCTTTAAGAATATAAAGGAAATAATTCCACAACTTCCAAAAAAACACAACGCGTTAATTGAATACGTAGCTTTAATTGATGCAATACCACGAAATTGGAAACATATCATAATACATAAACCTATTTGCACAATACATAAACCAAATGAATGTAAAACTAATTATAATGCTATTTTAAAGCAAAAGAAAGTTAAAGAAACTACCAAAAGTGCAGAGTAAATGGGAAAATAATCTACAGATGTGTAACATAGATTGGGATTCATGTTGGAATAATAAGGTGAATTCCATGATGCACTTGAAAAAGATTGCACATTTTAATTTTAATATTGCGTACTTCGCAATACATTGTGGAAAAATTATATTGGTAGGAAAAATTATATTGACATACCTCTTTGAAAACAAATTTTGCAAAATATGATGGTTGAAATAAAGGTGGGATGCACCCACGAAAGACAAAAAAAAAAAAAACTTTCTAGAACTATTGTTTATAATAGACAAACCTCAAATCCTTGAAATAATTTTAAAAATATAAATTAAATGAGTTACATGAGAACTAAAAACATTCCGAAAAATGCAAATCTGAAATTATTAAACATCAAGAAGTCTTATTATCAAACTTATTATGAACAAATACCATATATCGTTTTACTCAAAAAATGATTTGTTTATAGTCATGTGGCAATCATAATGTGGAGAGTTCAGATTGGGTGGATAATGGTTCTCATCACTTTGTTAAATGATATATTTAAATATGCTTTCAAATACTGTATACTTATATTGTACGATTATCTATTACTCAATAAAACGCTTTATAAAATTAAAAAATACTTAATTACTACATTACATAAAATTAATAATTGTTATTATAACAATGAAAATAATACAATGTATAATGGTTGTACCGTATTTAAATTACTATAGCCATTACTATAAGCTTTCCATTTCGAATGAAAAAAGTCAAAATATATTTTGTAAAAACAAATTGAGTGCACATACTAAAAGTGGCATTCCCATACTGCAGGTAGGAAAAGGAAAGTTCAATTTAAATTGCAAACCATGTCACTGAATAGGAACCTAATAAAATGTACCTATAGTTGCACACCTTCAGGCGTTAGTTAACTTTTTATAATATAGTCCATAGTTTAGATTAAGATTTTTTCACCCACTACGTACTAGAGAGGACTAGGCCTACTCTGGCTGTGTGAAGTGTGATGCATTGACCTAGCCAAGATAGCTTATAACATTTTCAGAATAAGAACTGAATATGTAAGTTTTTATATAATACTGTATTTAACTTTTAAAATGTGATTAAATGAGTGAAAAATAATACTATACTATAATATTTTGGCATGCCCTAAATTATCACGATCATCTCATCGCGAAAGTCGCTTTACAGTATTCCCACTGGGGGGAAAGAAAGTTATCTGGGCCGAAAACCCCCCACCCTGCTAGCGGCCCCACTGATGACCAGTCAGAACAGGACCATGTGCAACAAACACACTCGTGCGTGTTGTTTGTTGGACCTTAGCAACAATTACCAAGGGGAAAACCTTATCGGAAAGGTCCATACTGGGTAAATTGTGTATGGGTGTGGTCTGTGACTACCTATCCACCTTAAAAAGGCGCCTATAAAGTAGTAGCTACATGTTCACATCATTCCACGACGACAAGGATTAAAATGAACCACAGCAACGGGGTAACCCCTTCTTACGTTTCCAAAGATGCAAAGTGCACGCGAGCCAGATGTGTACACTGGACCTCCATTTTAAGTCCTTATCCGAGAAGACTTGGTTCTACTAACTGAACTCTGGGCGAAGAGCAGTTTAAACCAGCACCGATGTCAAGGCTGTAGTTAACAGCGCCCCTGCCTTATCGCTTGGTCACTTGACACGCCATATAATAATATAAGAAAGCCAATTAATAATAATAATGATAATGATAACAACGAACATTTATAATGCGCCATGTCAAAGTTTTTTCAAAGGCGCAGTGGACTAGATGTTGCACATCTCTATAACCTTCTTCTCCAATGAGGGTTGCTGCATGTCCTCTGCAGACTGTAAACCGGCGCACTTTCATCTGTCCACGATAGGGGCTGAGTGGACCAGTACATCGGAGTAACACCCACTCGTCACGAAAGATGTACTGGATTCTTTAAAGTGTACATTAGCATTTGTGTACACTTGGTATACGGTTATATTTCTTATCCAAGAAGACTTGTTCCACAATCACAACTATAGGAGCAAGCCGGCTGCTAACCCATGAATATTGTTGGCTAAGGTTATGGTGCCCCTGCCTTAACCTCTCGGCATTTTGGCTCACCACAATTGCATCAAGATTATACACACGAATGGATATTTTCAGTGTGAAACACCAAGGATAACCTACAAGACTCATTTCTAGTAGGGTCCTTTTGAATTGAGCAGTACAACAGGAGACTATTTCCAAAGAGTGTATTGTGTTCTTTATCCTGTACATGAACAATAAAATAAAACCAAATCCGACCAAAATACACATTTAATTTGGAATCTTTGTGGTAAGTTCCTCACCAATTTCAATTAAATATTCCCAAACGAATTCATTATCTCAAATACAAGATTAGCTATAATAGCTTGGTGGTAAATAATGAGGAAAAGATGCTTCTGTAATGTATTGTATGCTATTTTACAATTAGTCCACACATTATGGCAATATGTTCACAATGCAAAAAAAGCAAAAAAAACAAACACCATTATTTATAATCTTACAAGCTTGCAGTAGGTACACATTTTATACACGCATTCGCACATATTAGAAAACAAACTGGTAAACTTCACGAAAACATTTTAAATATCCTCATATAATTATTTAAGATTTACTATTAGATATAATTATTACAATAATACAATTAAAGTTTTAATTCTCTTTACTGAGTGTATAAGAAAATTTAAGGAAAAAATGTTGCATTTGAATGAGGAAAAAATCTGTGTAGTATTAATTATGTCGTACTATTTATCAGTGACACACATAATTATGAGAAATCTTAAATACATAAAATACATGAAAAATATTTCAAAAGTCAATGGGTGTGGATCGTGATGTTCTAAAAAGATTGGGTTTACTTTATACGCAGAAAGTTAAGCAGAGTTACAGTGACAGTATTATACTAAAGTTGTGTCGTCACAACGCTAGGTTGCGCTCTCTGTTGTCAACAGACATTTGTTACCCTTCATTACGCCTGAATGACTTCATAGGCTTTCCGGTAATAGGCATTTCAAAATCTAATATTTTACCATCAAAATGTACTAAAAACACAAAAGCTCGCATTATATTAGTTATCGAACACGCATTTCATCATCAATTGAAATTTACAAAGAAAAAATTAAGATACATCTTAATATTTACGTTACAAAATGGAATCAATGGTTTGTCCGTGGAGAAAATGGCGTCCGGCTGAACACATTTTGCAACGATAGCAACAGAGTAGTATCACATAGTATTGTGACGTAACACTGTAGTTCTCTATAGAATAATTATCTAAATCTAGATTCATTACCATGATGGTAAAACATCCCCTCATCAATTAAAACAACTTTCCTGATTCATTTTAACTGCTAGACCAATTTATCCAGTGAACTTGAATCTATATGGTAAGGAAACTTGGTAGTTCTAAATAACCTCACCCTAACAATTAAGGAACTTTTTTATCTAACTTTTTTACTTTAAGTAACTTTTCTCAAAATTTCTAATTCTCAATTCCGTATCTTATGATTGAAAAAAAAATGATAATTGTAAAATCCAGTAAATAAATCTCCATTTAAATTTATAAAACAAATTATTTACAATACAAAAAAAATCTATCAAATACATCTCAAAAAACCATTAATCTGTCATTTTCGCAACCAAGTGTGAGTGAATGTTAGCCCACACCTCAATCCAGTATATTAATGCTTATAAGCATAAAAATCCCTCTTTTTCATAATTTTTCTTAATTTGCCATTATTTTTTATTTATTTATTTATTTTTTGTATATTTAATTAAAGATGTATTGTCCCTTGCTAAAATAAAAAAATCATAAAAAATAATTTTTTAATAAACTTGCTCATATTGCAATAGCATACAAGTTAATAACTTGTGCATAAAAATTATTGAATTTTAAAAATGTGTACCCTGATTTTTAAACCAAAAAATTATAATAAAAATGATAAAACACTTCCAGTCACTGGAAGGGTTTCTATAATTTTTCACTGTAAACTAATAGGTAGACTTTTTTTTAATACACTAATTTTTATGTTCAAGTTGATAACTTTTATGTTACTTCAAAATGGGCAAGTTCATTTCAAAAAATATTTTTATGATTTTTTTGGTATTTAGTATGGGACAATACATCTTTAATAGATTTAGCTACGTTATTGTATAGAAGACATTTTTATTACTGAAAAGCTAGAAAAAAACAGAGTACCTACCCAGGGCATTTCAATCTTTAATAGAGGTTTTATAAACTTAATGCTAGATGGAATTGCATCCTGGTCATAACGTCATCTGCTGATGACATCGTATGCTCCTTCCAGTTGTAGGTTGTGCGGGGCCCAGCCAGGAGAGGATGTTATTAAATCATTGTATAGGTTAGAAAGTTCATGCGCACCTGGATCCTTGTTCCTTGTTCATGGTTTTATCTTTGTTTCTTCTTACGTATAATGACTCCATGATCTGTCTCTCTTTGTATTATTGATGATGATGTTGCTCTGAAAGCCCTTGTCATTACTCCCCGTCTTTGTTTTAACATCTTTTATGATTATTGATGAGGGTTTGTAATGCCCTCCCTGTGTCCCTGAAGTAAACTTGTAAACAGTATTAATATGTGGCTTTGTAGACTACACCACATGTATCCATCTTTTCAATCTTGTCTTTAGGGTGTACGAGGCTGTGGTTGAAGTTGTGCATAACTTTCTAACCTAAATCAAAACATCCTGAGTTATTAAGTACTCTGTTTCTTACTAGATATTACAAAAAAAAAATTGTCTTCTAGATGACCTGAAGTTAGCAATATTGATAAGCGGCCACAAAGTATAAATAATATTTTTAATGTCTAGTATTTCTTTGTATAAGCTTTGAAATACTCGCACGTGTGCTGAAACACAGCATGAACCACTTCACAGTCTGTCAACAGTGCAAGCCTGGGTTTCTATGCATGACCGGCTGAGAATGGTCAGCATTTGTTTTAACTCCTGACCATGAGGTTCGGAGCCTGCATGAAATACACTCTACCTATTTCAGAAATTCACTTGCCTTTCTTCTGCATAACTTCATCAAGAGAAATCAACTGCATTAAAATGCAATAATCATTTTTATTTTTACCCTCTGTAATGTTAATATCCTCATACACACAGGCTAATCCTCTGTCATCTTTTCCTTTGTAGTAGGCTAGATCACTACATGCAGCAAAATTTCTTCCAATTAAGGGAGGACATGGATCTGTCCATTTTTCACCACCGTCTTCGCTCAATCGAATAGAAAGTTTTTCAAAACCTGATTCATGTGCTGGATTTGTAAAGGCTATCAAGTTTAATCCTTTTTTCGTTTCTGATGGAATGCTTATAATGCCAGCCTACAAAAAATATTTAACAATCAAAAAGCAAACACATCATGATTGTGGTCACTGGGTTCGTGACCACCTTTGCCACCACCACCACCATCATCATCTACATGACTGATATCACAAATATTTGCATCCTGTTTCAAATCTTCTTTCCTTTCTTATGCACTTCAACTTTATTAAAAAGTTATTAAACATGCCCTCTTTAGCCTCAGCCCAAGTACCCCTCGCTCTGCAACATATACTTATATTTATTTGTCGCTGTGTGGCACTTTTATTTCTATGTACTGTACATAATTAGTATAATACTGTATATATGTCATGTAATTTGATATGGATATTACCCACAATGGCCATTGCAGCAAAATATAATCTTGAACCTTGAATCATCACCACTCACTACCATAAAACATTACCATCAACAACATCATTATCACTACCCTCAACATCAATATCATCTTCATTATCAATATTTATAATATATTTCGTTTTTGTTGATCACAATAAACAGTCGTAATTTTTTTTACATACTATGTTTCGTGAATAATACATTTATTGTTCTTGTTTTCTTGATGTCCATTCCAGTTTGGTCTGAAGTCACCACAGTGTTGTAAAGGTTAAAGTGCGCCTGCTCCACCTACTGGTTACTTGTTCTGTGCTTTGGTTAGGCATTGATCACGGCTGCTTGTAGGTTGTGAGGTGCCTAAATATGTGGGGTGCAGCGCTTCGTATCTGCAAAGAAAGGCACTTTACAAATGTTCTCATTGGATTGGGTTGGTTGTCTCGGGGGACCGCCTATTTTTAGTCTCATCTTGTGTTATTTCTTCATATAAATGTGAAAGTTCATGATAGTGCAGGCAGGTGCACTTCAACCTTTACAACACAGAGGTGACATCAGACCAAACTGGAACTAACACCACCAGTCTACCTGAAGAATTAAATGGAGCATTCAGGAAACAAAGTATGTAAGTAGAATTACAATGCTTTATTTTGATCAACAACAAAAAAATATTTTATAAATATGTCATTTGGATCTAGATGAATTTATTTAAAACTAGAAATTGCAAATTGCAAGTGAAGTGCTGCGAAGTACAACTGCATAAAATGTTCTTCGAACAAAATTATTTATGGGAGTCAAGTGAAAATAATGAATAATAAAAATATAACAAATAATATGAGACACAACCCATTGTCTATATTAGAACACTTCTCATTGGGTAACAAAGTCGTAATTTTTCATTTTTGTCAAAAAGTGTCTATAGTGGTGAATTATGGTTTAAGTTTCAAAAATTTCTATGTATGTGGAAAATGTAGTTGATTACCAAAGGTTACAATTTTTATTTTGAAAACTGCATGGTCTAGGAATTTTGAATTGCTATAACTTTTCATTTTCTTGGTCAATTTTCACAAATCAAATTGCAGTTTATAGAAGCATTTAACAAGCTCGCGGTAAAAAAAAATCAGATGTAACAGACATTGCGAAGTACCCAAAATTAATAAAACAAAAACTAGCACCATAAAACGAATGGCACGCATAGACTAATAATTGACGGCTGTACTCGCAACTAGTATCGGATTGTCAATGCCACAGTAAAGATCAAAGGACTGTACGCACGCGTTATGTTCGAGAGCGGAGGTGTGCGTCCTTCTGTTGAATTACCTTGATAATACATGGATAAATATTTGATAAATAAAATATAACAAATGAAGAATCACACCAAGGAAAAATTGCTCAGCCAATACCAGTATTAGAACATTTATTGAGAGCAACAAAACTTGTAATAATATTACATGTAGGCTTAGTTAAGTAATTTGTTCAGATATGCTGTTGTTAGTATATTACAATAAGTGGCATAATTATTTGAGAATTACATTCACATGTGTTTTTATCCAATAGAGAATATAGTATTAGTGATAAAAGTGGGAAAAAAACCACTTACTTGTGCATGGCTTCCAAAAGAAGCATTATCTGGACTGCAGGATATAGGTACTACTTCCCAGGTGTCACCTCCACTGGCACTTGTTATCACACAAAGCTGAACCTCTGCATAGATTGTAAAAGTATTTTTTAAATATTCAAAGGGAACTATTATAAAGAAAGCATTGTTTATTATGCCAATAATGCAATATTTAATGTTGATGGGTCTGAAATTACCAGGAATAAAGAATCATTCACACACAAATCACAAAAGAAACACAACACCAAAAAATAAATAAAAAACTTACAGCTAAGTTAAATAAGTCACATTATTATCAACTTAAGTCAATGGGCAACAAGAAGAAAAGATATAAAATGTAGTCATACGCTCACTAAACTCGATGAAACCAGCAACAACTAATTGTCCCGACTGCAAGCACAGACCATGCCCTGGACCTTAACAAAAATTAACAAATTATTTAAGTAAGGAATGATTACACAAACATATTTTATTAATATTTGATTTTTGCAATAATTTTTCTTCTTTTGAGGAATTTCAATTATCTACACACCAATAAAATTGAGCTGTGCACTTTCCTGCATATCTTTAGGCCATTCCAAAAGGACATCGATTGGATCACTCAAAGGTTTTCCATTAGAAATCTTCAGTTGAATTAGCTTACCACCACCCTGCTGAGCTGTGCATTCAACACATAATAAAATAATTTCACCTTTTTCTCTATCCACAACGATTGGCACCAAGTTCTGAAACCTAATTACATCATTTTAATAAAAATTATTCAAAAGTGCAATAGGAAATCATTTGGGTTAACAATTACAACTTTAATTAAGTGCAATGTTTGAAATAATAGTTGTAAATATTTTTAAGTTCGTTAGGGTAGAGCAAACTCAGTGATAAATGGGACAAACAATTGCTCATAATGATTTTCAAATGTTTAAATGGTCATGCTCCATCATATTTATCGAAAAAAAAAATTTTAATTATGATTTGCATATGCATTGTACTACTCGCAGTCAAAGTAAAAATACACTAATTGAATACACCTGGAATAATATGCAAGGTAAAAGAACTTTTGTATACCGATCTACTAAATTATGGATCATACTAAAACCAACTTTAAATCTATGACACTTTCAAATTTTAAGCTTTCTATTTCAAATCCTCAATAATACCATCTTAATTAATAACCTGATTTTCTCTTACTTTGCATATTCATATTTATTATTTAAATTTATAATTTTTCTTAAGTTTTCTTTCTAATATGTTCATTTTAAATCTATTTTCATTTGTAGTTAAGTTATCCATCTTTTTTTGGTTACCATATGTATATACAGGTATCTGCTTTTAAAATTTTGTAGTTAAGAACTGAACCACTTTGGAAACCAGTACTATGTATTGAAAAGTGTATATTCAGTATAAAGAAAAAAAAATAAAATAAATTAATTAATAAACAGTAAAATGAAAAACAGCACTTTGAAGATTAACAAATATTTTATTAGCACAAGCACGCAATGAACTTTTTTAGGTGACCGTACAAATGAAACAATATCAATTTCTTATAAGCATGGTTCATGAAGAAGTTAAACTGCCTATCTAAATCTTGAAATATGATACAATTTTCCCTAATTGCGTTTGATGGCAAGTTAGAGCCAGATACAGCAGCCAGCCAGCTTCAAGGAAGTCAACATCACTAAACAAGAATTAAGGGAAAACCAGACTGAAAAATCCACGTGGTGGAAAGGCTTGTTTAATAAAACTTCTATTTTTTGAGCCCCTTAGAACCAAAGGGTATTCGTAAAAAACTATCAAATTTGTAAACTACTGTAGATCAGTTTCCACTAGCTATACTCTGCCATTGATATATCAGACTAATGGCGACTAGGTCAATTATAGTACCCTAGTAGTAGTACGAAACAAACCGGCAGTGCAGCAGCAGCGTGGTCTACCGCAATAGTAGTAGACTAGACCCTAGCTAAATTTACCTTCAATAAAAACCAAATTATTTTATTCGCTAGCATTCTCCCATTTAACAAAATATTGTTTTAATTCTTATTAAAACATCTGTATACTTTATGGACCTTTATGTCATGTTTTTTGTAGTATTTAGATCAAATTCTGAATTGTGTTGTTTATATGCACTTCGCAAAAATCTAGCGCCACGGTGTCAAATAAGTTGCTGACTTCAACACACTTTTTTATTTCGTCATCGTAAACATGTGCGCTCATTTAAACAACTGGCAATGGATATTTTACGAAGTTTGGTGAATTTTATAAGTTATTTTATAGGCATCAAGCTACTGTAATATGATTTCATATTTGTTGTAATTTCCAGTGGCGGATACAGGAATTCGAAATAGAACCTCTAGATGGCCGGAAATTGCACTTCCAGACATAAAATTTGAATATAATTATCTTTATATCTCCATTTTTTTATTGAACAATTTAGGAGGGTGAGCGAGCAGGCCGTCTGGGTCTCCTTGAATCCGCCACTGGGTACTTCAGCAGATGGAGAATCTATACCACCTCAGCCCCACCATGGTTGGGGCTGAGGCAAGAAGATTTGTGATTATGGCACCTCTAGATGGCTGGAAATTACACTCTTAAAATTTGAATATAATTTTCCTTATAATCTCCATTAAAAAAATATTGAACAATTTAGCCTCCCCCTCCCCTTGAACGCGCCACAGATTTCCGAACAAAGTCGAAGTCGAGATTGCTTCCACGACCTCAATGAATTTTTTATTATGAGGGTTATCCTTGATCTGGGTTCCCCGACGAAAACTTCACTTTTCCCCCGATAAATAAAAATTACCTTTCTATAAGCTAAGCTCGGAAATGATACTCCAACTGTGGCGGGTCCACGAAGTCGAAATAGAGGGGTTCCAGGGAGAGTCTTGCGTAAATAGAATGTCCACCCGCCTCAGCCCCACAGCTGTTGTTAATATGATTATGGCACCTCTAGATGGCCGGAAATGGCACTCTCAGATTAAAAGTTGAATACATTTTTTTTTTACTCAATACAGTTTTACAACCTATAACACATTAACTACAGTGTAATGTAAATTCTGTAGTTAACCTTCAGACAACTTTATTTTTTAAAAATGGCCTAATAATTAAGTATCTTATTGTTTTCGTTAAATTAGAGTTTAAATGTGGTAAGATTACGCTGGTTTGAAAGTTTACTGTAAGTCAATCAGTTACACTTACTATACATCTTCGTGGTTAGCATAAACAGAACTAGAACGTCGCTCCATTAAGAGTGTCTACCTCCCCCCCCCCTATATGCCTAAATACAGAATTCACGAATGCAGGCGAAATTTTCTTCATGCTCGAGGGTAGGTTTCAAGGCAACTTTACAGACGCACGTATACAGACGTTAATCAACATTTGGTTGCTCAACTCAAAAAGAGAACTTGTAATGGTCGTTAGAAAATGAAAAAAAAAGCTATATTTTATAATAATAATAATAATAATAATAATAATAATAATAATAATGACGACATTGCAGCGTTCATAAAATGTTTGTCACTAGTGCTGGGAACAGTCACAAAAGTGGGGGGGGGGGAGCAGGCCCCCCCCCCAGTATAAAAAGTGAGTGGGCCAATGGCCCCCTGGGCCATTACCACCCGTAATGAAACTATTATACAAACACTATGGCAATCAGTAATCAATTGTGAACACAATACTAACAATCACTTTAAACAATCATTGAATTTGAATGAGTATTCAATAGCAATCATAATATTAAATGCACTAAGTTTAACCAGAACCAATTCAATATACCTGAATCAAATCATGAAGAACTTCTTGAACAAAATGCTTATTTTCCTTACAACACGGAATGGAAATAAGCTGAATTGGGATAAGCACATTATATATTAGTACTGTGCTTTAACGTTGTTCATTACATACATGGAAACAATCGTCCAAGAACCATTATTGTGATATAATTAACGATATATTATAACTAGCAAAATACTGTTATTAAATTTATTCCTATTAACTAGCAATATGTTATCAATTTTATTACCTATTGACTAACAAGAACAGATAATCGTCATAATATTGCAAGTTTAGGCAAAGTATCAAATACTCTAGTGTACTTACACATGTGAGCAACCATTAAAGTACATATTTAAAAACTAAAACAAAACATGTTTCCTCCAAGAAAATCAAATATCTTCAAACGCAGCAGCCGAAGAAAATGTATTATAAACAGCAAGCCACCTGCTATGCAAATTGCATAACACTAACACGCGAATCCAGATGCAACGATCTATGCAGAAGTGTGCAGCGATCCATACAAAAGCAAAACAATAGGGAACGTGGCAAAAGCATTATTCCAGTCCACGACACTAATAAAATATTTGTTTATAAATCTTCAAAATGCTGCTTGTCATTTTACTGTTGATTACTATATTTCAGACTAACACTATTTCATGTTTGAAATAAGAATGTGTAATCTCTTTCTTTTATATCAGTTTTTTTCATGTATTAAATCTTTTACAATTTAATAAACTTAGGAATTATTATTGTTAATTTGTTTTATTGTTAAATTTTTTTAAGGACCCCCAATGGTAATAAGTTTTTTATATTTTCAAACTGGGTTACCCTGGGAATTAATGTCTTTTCTATTGTTCTTAATTATTTATCTGTTCTTTGATTTTGTTCTGTATTCACGAAATATGTGATTATAATTCCTGAATAAAATGAAATGTTCCAACAATCAATATACTGTACATTTATTTGTATAAAGCAATTATTTCATAAATATTTCATTAAAAAAAAAACTTTATGCACCAAAACCTACATTAATTCTAAAAAAAAGTTAAACAATGAGATACCTTGTATCAGCCTTGGCTAATATGGTTTGTTGATTTTCCCATTTAATTCTATTGTGTTCCATCAGTTTTCCTCTACGTGACAATCCTCTTGAATGTTTGTCATCAACTTGCTCTTCACAAAAAACAATGAAATGCTTGTTGGCCAAGAAAACTATAGCAGGATGTCTATGTGAGGAACGATACAAAACTGTGGTAAATAATTTAAAGAAAAGAAGTAAACACAAATAATAGACAAGTTTTATATATTATGTAACAAATTCTAAAGTTCACAAACCTGTAAACACAATGATCTTCACCTTCTACACCTGAACCAAACACGTCCACTAAAAAATGACAATAGAAAATTTAAGATACAGAAGGTTAAATGTAACAAACACCTGCAATATGTAGAAACAATCACACATATTTTTGAAATATTGTATTTTTTTCACTTTCAACGCTTTCTGTTTTGCTTAAGTAAACAAAATATCATGAAACTCACAAGGCACAACAAGAGTTGTGGATGCCTGATGCTCTGTGTTGGGAGTGAATTTTTTCTTTGAAACTACCTCACAGGTATAAACACCAGCATCAGCCACTGTCACTTGATTTATTTTCAACTGGCAACAGAGTTGATAAAGACGAGCTTCATATTTCATCCTTTCCGTTTTCTCCAAGTTTTCAGAGTCAAAGATCACTTTCTTTCCTTTAGCTGTTTCTTTAGACCATTTTTGTATATCCACTTTACCTTTGAGATTATAGGCACAGGTTAAGGTTGCACTGTCTTCTCCATCAAATGCCAAAACATTTGGTATGTCAATGGCTAAAGAAAGAAGGAAAATAACAGTATGTTTTACATACATGACAAAATAATATATGGTGTGGTTTAGCAGGGGTCTTATGTCTCCTACATGTCGCAGGAGTGGGTAGTATAATACTTTACTCCAAGTATCGAAATAAACACCATTGTGTCGGTATTCAATATTTCGACATTAATTATGTCATCTACTCTAACAGATATATCTGATCACATACTTAATAATTTTAATGATGGTAAAGCAACAGCTGCCATATTTCTGGATCTTAAAAAAGCATTTGATACAGTTGATCATGAACTACTCATTACCAAACTTAAATCATATGGTGTTAACAATGAAGAATTGAACTGGTTTATTTCTTACTTAAGTAACAGGTCTCAAGTTGTAAATATAAATTCAACACAATCTGATGCCTTGTAAAGGCATGAAGCGCTATATAAGAACGACATATTATTATAAACAATATTTCATCCAATGTTTCAAAGCGTATTGGTGTCATCCGACGTACTAAATCTTTTCTTCCTTCTTATACGCTTAAAATGTTAGCAAATGCTTTAATTTTTCGTCTTTTCGATTATTGTTGTTGTGTTTGGTCTAATTGTAATGTTCAAAATTCTAACTGTTTACAAGTTCTTATGAATAGATTAGGTAGAATTTTACTTTCTGTTGATATAAAGACTCCTGTTGATTATATTTTAAGTGCCCTTGGATGGAATAGACTTAATGTGATTTGGAATGAAAAATTACTTCTTATGACTTTCAAATGCTTAAAAGGATATGCCCCTCAATATTTGTCTTTAAAATTTACCTTTAACAATACTACCCCTTCTAAAAACACACATAGCCAAACCCATAACAACCTGGTCCTTCCAATGTATAATATTGGACAGGGAAAAAGAACTTTTTTATATCGATCATCCAAAAGTTGGAATGAACTACCACACAAATTAAAAATTAATTTTAAAGATGTCGACTTTTTCATTCCAAAATCATTTAAAATAATTTTCAAATTTTATTTTATTTTATTCTTTGTCTTTATTTCTACCGTATATGTTTCTTGACACTGTACCACTTTGAAAATCAGTACTTTAGTACTGAAAGTGCCTACAGTATAAAGAAAGATTAAATAAATAAATAAATAAATAAATAAATAAATCATCAGTACCAAAAGTGTTTGACCAATCAAAACATTACCAATAGTAGGTGACATAGCTATGAATAAACTAAAGATCAAAGCATCCTTACCCTACTGATCAAAGCTACCTACAAAAACAAAGAAAGCTCCTTTGAAGCTTTGAGCCCATTGTTAAGCAATGGGTGTAGCCTACGTATAGCAAATGCTTCTTTAAACAATAGTATAGACTATAGACCAATAGTATAGACCAATTTAGCAGGAATCTTCCAGAAATCGGGAAGCGCCTTCTGCTTTTCTGTGAGCAAGCAACAATCTCTGAGAAATAACCCATTTCCTTTAAATTCACTATATTTATTATGATTTTTAGAAGAGAATAATAAAAATACATAAAAAAACTATGTGAATGTGTATGTGAATGTTTATGAAGACTAATTGAATCCCGACATGATGGCGTGCATTTCGATACTTGGAGTATGTATTATACTATCTTAACTAATTTTACAATACAAAATAACAAGATCATACAGTACAATTCATTTTTCTCAATTCACAGACAAAAAAAAATCAATTACGAGCCAAAGCCATGGAACAATATAAAAATGGTGTTATTTACAAATCTCTTGCTCTGGTAAAATCTGAAAAAATTCCATAAAGCAATTAAAAAAACTTCCAAGGAGAAACACAATTCAGTTTTCCCAATTTACAGACAAAAAATCAATTACTAGCTAAAACCATATATGGAGAGAATATAAAACTTTTAATCTGTTAATTGGCAAGGATTTGTTTTTCATTATAATTTCAAATAAAAGCTTATAAACTTACTTAAAATGTAAGAAACAATTCGAATTTTAGGTTATTCTTATAGTTTCAAAAACCAGTAAATTAAAAATTATAATAAATCTTTTTAAATAAGTGAACAAATCTATAAAATTTGATTCTTTGACATTTAAAAAAAAAAATTGTATTCATTAAGAAAGAGGATTTTCTTGTTATAGTAAACAAAGCATCGTAATAGTAATGGTGTGCAAAAATGGACTAAAAGGGGGGGGGGGGGGTGTTACAGAGCGGGGGTATCTCTTATACACATCTAGATGTGTATAAGAGACAGGTTCCTATCTTAATGCATTGGCAAAACCTCCTAAATGACAGTGTGTAGAGAAATCACCCTATGTTACTCATGGACCAACTCTTTTTCTACATCACAAAAAATCAATATCAGGTTGGCAAGACAAATTACCCCCACCACCTTCCCACATTCCTATCTTAATGCACTGGCAAACCTTCCTAAATATGACAGTGTAGAGAAAATTCACCGCATGTAGCACATGGACCAACATGTATCACATGTGAGTAAAATCACATTCAAAATTTAGTCTGAGAATGCCATTTCCAGCCACCTAGAGGTGCCACAATCATAATGTTCTACCTCAGCCCCAATCATGGTGGGGTTGAGCTGGTATAGACCCTATATAAGCCCCCTTCCTGCTCCCCCTTTTGCAAATTCTCAGATTTGTCACTGGAGGTGTCACAACGGGAGCAAAGTGGGCGTAGTCGGGAATTGATCAAAATATATCGGAAGTGGTCAAGGGGGCGATGCCCTAAAGTTTGAGAATTTATCAAATTATGTAGAAAATACAGTACATATAATTTACTTTTTTCCGATGAATTTTCAATTCAAGGATTTTATTCAACTAAAAAAATACTACATTGTAGCCAATGGCTAAAAAATATTTCACAATAAAAAAGGCACCAAAAACTACTGAATTACAAAAAATTGTGGCTTTTCTCCCCGACTGGATAAGTGGGGGAGGGGAGCAGCTCTTCCTGACAGGGGCCCACCCCTGCTCCCAGAATTGACTTCTTCCAACTTAAGACCTCTAAAAATTACTCTTATAATAAATACTTTATTTCAACACGGTAAAACTTGAGTCACCCAAGGGTGTTTTTTATCAAGGCCGTGCAAGGCAGTATACATATAAGTAGTATAAAACTATAAGAGCCAAACAATGTAGTAAAAAATCTCAGATAAGAAATACACTCTCTGAGTAACCAAATGAGCACCAGCGCGCCCAGACCCAACATTCCGACATCAACCATCAAATCAATGCCGAAACACTGAATCCCAAACACGATGGCACGCATCTCAACACCCGGAGCATATGTAGTAGTTAAGTATCAAGAACAAAAGGTTAAGAAACACAATACATAAATACTAAAAAATTATTTTACAGTATATATAAGGTGAGCAAACAGAGTGAAATTGTACACTCCAGATAAAATAAACTGTTTTAATTTGACTAGACTTGGTGCATTTTTAACACTGTCATTAAGATTAAGATTATTCCACAGCATAGCACCACAGTCTTTTCAGTAATTTTGGCTATGTAGCATACCACTGAGATTGGTCTATAATTGTTAGGGCTTTACCTTTATATATGGGAGTAATCTTTGAGTCTTTCCAATCGTTTAGAAACATACCCATTCATTAATGATTTATTTATAATGGAACTTGGTTCTACCAACTGAACCTTAGGCGAGGAGCGGCTGGAACAAGTGACGATGTTAAGGCTGTAGCTAGCGGTGCTCCTGCCTTACCGCTCGGCCATTCGACTCGCCCAAAATCCTGGATTTTCTTTTCCATTCTGTCAGTACATTGTTTTCACCATGTTTTGTTGATTATTAGATGGAATAAATATATTGAAGTTGGGCAGAGGTGGGGTGGGTTACAGGTAGGTAGGGGTAAGGGTATTTGTGGAAACATATGTCGGGGTATGGCAACGCAGCAACATATATATCAGGGTTTTTATTCTACAGAAACATGGTTTTAGACTAGGTATAGAATACTTGCATTTTCAAAGCCAGTATAAGATATTGACTTGGACTGGTGGGGGGGAGGGGTGGGAGATTGGTACATGCACAGAGGGGAGCATAGGAAAAAGAATTTTTACGTTTAAGTTATTTTTAAGTTCTTTTTCAGGATGTACTAGAATTTTAATGTGTAGGGACATGACTGGGGGATTAAGGTGAAGCGGAGCAATGAGGAGGAAAAAGTATAACTTGATGTCTGGCAACACTACTACCAACGTACATTTTTTGGTTCCTGTACTGTCATAATATTTTACTTTAAAGAAGTGTGGTCAATGCATTAAGATAGAAATAGGGATGAGAGAGGTTAACTTGTAGGGGTATTACATCACCTTCACAACCTGATATCAGGTAGGATTTAGGTTTTTTGTGATGTACATCGATTGTAGGCTATTTTGTTGGGGAAAAAATTGGTCCATGCGCTTCAATATGTGAATTTTATCTACGCTGTCATAATATATAGGAAGTGTTGCCAATGTGGCTAGGTGGTGGGGGAAATTTTTAGGGGGTGTTACATCACCTTCCCAACCTCATATTGGGTAGGATTTAGGATTTTTGCATACACCAGGAAAAAAGTTGGTCTTCTAGGAGTGCATTTTCTCTACACTGTCATATTTTGGAAGTTTTGTCAATGCATTAAGATAGGAACATGCTTAGGTGGGGGTACTTTGCTGGAGGTCTTACATCACCTTCCCAACTTGATATCATGTAAGATTTAGGATTTTGGGGGTCTGGGGTCAGACCCAACCTCCGGGGTTCATCTTACATACTTTTTGTCTTTGACGGCCTACCCTACATTAGGAGGGGTCAAATCTTATGTTGCTAGCTCTCAGACTATTTAGTTTTACTTTTTAGAATACAGGCCTTAAAGTGGTATAATGGAATAAAAATGTCTTTACCCTCAACAGTTAAACAAGTAGATGTAGAAGAGTACCAATCACTTTCATTACCATCAGTATTTTTAGTAGAACACTTCAACATGTAGAAACTAGCATGTGCGAGTTCAACATTAAAAATCTTCAGAATTAACTGTTGATCCTCCTTTAAAGCACTATAATGTAAGTTAAAGCGATCATTCGACTGAGCAACGGCTTTCCATTTGTTCTTAATATTTTTGTAAAAGATAAATGATTCAATTTCCAGAGGTTTTAACAAATTCCAACGCAGTTCAACATCTTCACCTTTTATGGCACCACTATTTTTTTTTACAGACATCAATAAATGACCTGTGTAATAAAAAAAAGGTAGTAATAATTTCTTTAAAAAATCATGATAATAATGTTATTTACTAAAAGATAGGATACCTAGCATTCTTGTACCAGATCCGCTGTGGTTCAGCTCAAAGATCCGGACCCACAGTAGGCCTCGGGATATCCAATCCAAACTTCCTCTGTATCAATGCTACAGTGAAAGAAATACCTACACAGACAATGATGTATCTGACCTACTGATATTAATTTGAAACCTCACAAAAACAAATAAAAAATATATTAAGTGGTGCTAGTGCCAAAATACCAGTTGTAATATTCATTATTAACTTGGAATAGACTTTTTTTATTAGTATCGTATTAGTACCTACATAAATTTTGAATATGGTACCTTGTTTTATTACACTCTTATGGTGCAGGAGTTGGCTTTATGCAAATCAATATTAATTCTCCCTCCAATTAAATACCATTTTTTAGAACAGGAATTTCATGGTCTTTAGGAGGTTTCGTCTATAATTAGAAAAATAATAAATAATAAACTAATGAAAATACAGGATACGTTTATCCATGATGCAGAAAAGCGGTCTTTTACTGAAGGTCTATCTTGAAAGGAGTATTTATTAAGAGCGAGACCAATATTGTTATTGTAAGCTCTTTCAAAATACAAGTACTGTACCGTTAACCTTTAGTGATCCAGTACAAACAAATGCAAACTTTCTTCCATTGACTTCCACCTCACAACTGTATTCTCCAGCATGTTCAGTTGTGATATTCTCCAAAGTCAAAAAAGCCCGAGATTTTTCTAAATCCAAACCTGCTGCATAGCCTTGTTTTGTAAATTTATTTTTTAGATCAGCGAGCAAACTTCCTGCTTTTTTAGATTTGCCCTTGTACCATTTGATATCTGATATATCTTTCAGAGAATCTTCTATGACTTCAGTAAAGTATAAATACAACCTGAAGGTGCTAATGCCCTCATTGGTTGTTTTATCTGGAATTTCCAATGAGAATGGAGCTGAAAAAAAAAAAACGATAATTGATTCACTGGATTATTTTATTATAATGTTTAATATTAAGTTTATGCAATTTAGATATGTGAAATCGTATGATTTTGATCATCAAAATCAATTGCATTTAATCTTCATTTCCATCATTATAATTAAACCATACATAACCAAAGTGTTATGGTTTCATCGGGATCCAATTAATAAAATGTGAGACAATATATCACTGTAACTTGTTTCCTTTGTTTCCAGTCAACAATTCAATCGAGAGTTACAAATATGTGAGCTGAGCTCTTACGTGTGTTCTCCCTCGTGTGTGTTAGCTCTCTACTCTACTACTACTACTACTTTTCCACCCCTGCTTGTCTAATACACGCACAATTAGCCTATTACGCGTGTAAACAACGTACCTGGATATCTAGTGTTGTTTTCAATAACATAAATACATGACATCCTCCTTATAAATGTGATTTTGCTTGCAAAATCAGAATTTCAAAGAACTCGAAGTTAACTACAGGTACACAGCAGGAAATCTAGAAAATCGCGAATAAACTATTGCAAATACTGCACAAGAGAGCAACGACTGAACATGATGCAATACAGCCAATAGCTAATAAATGACTATTAATACAGACTACAGGTATCAGCAAGAAAATATAATTTAATTTAATGGGGAACCCAAAGATACAAGTGTGGATAGAATTATTTCATCATAAAAACGTACTGAACCTTGTATTATTAAGTCAAAATTTTGCAAAGATTTCATCTCACATAATGAGGAGATGAAATTTCAAAATTCACACCGTGAGCATGGTGCGATTTCTAAGATTGTATCACCTCATCACCAGTATGGTTTTAGGAAAAAATTCAGCACTAAACTCTCCTTAATAATTTAGTTAATGATCTTCAAATTTATTTAGAAAATTTACTTATTAATATTTCTGTTTGAAAATGCTCAAAATGGCCTAAAATCTGCTCTAATTAGTTTTATAAAAAGAGTAATTTTGAGCATTTTAAAAGATTTACGCATGCGTAAGCGCACGTCTTGACGCCTGAGCGCACGGTAATGGCACAAAAAGTTGACTCCTGGTATGAATACAGTGTCAGGAACCCAAAATATGTAACAAAACGTAATTTCCAGCTTCAGTACATGCTCTGCGCGTGGAAATGAGCGTACAGCGCGTAAATTATGAAAGATTTGGAATACTGAAAATGACCTGAAACATGCTTTAAATTATCTGAAAAGTGATAGAGAATTTTCAAATTTTATCGCACAAGTACATGCATGTCACAGCGTCCACGTGGACGGTAATGGCACAAGAAACTGAACCTTGTCAAATGCAGTGGCGGAGGGTAGGGTAAATTGCAAGGTATGCTAGGTATTAGCATATCTAGGAAAAAATACTCACCCATCCATTAGTCGTCACACCCACACCCCAACCAACAAATCATGCTCAAGTAGGTAAAAGTCACCTAAAATCACCTTATTTTGTGAGTTAGCCCCCCACCCCAACCACCTAATCACCGATCCCCCACTTTCCCACCCTATAAGCTCCCTTCCATTGGCTGATATTGAAAACAAGCCATGTGGAAATTTTAAGCAGCTGAGTGTAAGATGCAATAGACCCGACTGTGACTTATCCTTGATACCAAAGTAGGCCAAACATTGAAAAACTTTGGTATTCCAATGAACTGCAGCAAAATTAAGGTTTATATAGAAGATTCTGACTAAAAAATACTAAATAAAACGGAGAAACTGTACTACTATATTGTTTTTTTAAAAATTTGTTTTAGCCAGGGTATGCACTGCATACCTAGCTTGCCTTGACAATCCGCCACTGGTCAAGTATAATTTAAAAACGCCTGTTGGTTGGTAATGCCACATGAATTTTCCTTTCATATGAACAATATATCAGTGTCGAAATACAGTCTGCCAGCCTCTGTCGTTGATTTTTCACATATTTGAAAAAAGACAGATGAGAGGGATCCAAAAATCCTTCATTTTGACCATGATGGTGTCATCAGAATGAAAAATTAAGGGACATTTCCGAAAGAGAATTGTCTCGGATACACTGTAACCTCACAGGTGTATGTCGACACAAATGCGCGCAAAGATCCCTATGTGTGACCTGAAGTTTATGCTCACTGAATATGATTGAAAAATGACAATTGGTTAGGATAATATGATCGATAAGGTAAAAACGCATGACTGGGCACATTGAAAAGCTTAGTGTGACTATTCCAGGCCAACTAAATGTTCACTGAAGCTCCCATGTGTGTAGCTCATGCCAATTTTGAGATACGTGCACACAAAAATGGGGAGAAATAAAGGAGAATAAAAAGAAGATGATCTCTGACAATAACAAGAGGTGATCTGCTTCTGAAGCGGATCAAAGTGTCTATACCTTGGTTGACAACAAGTATCTTTTTGGCCACAACCTGTCTTCCAACACTTAGCTTAACAATGCACTGATACTCCCCAGCATCTGCTAATGTAACCTCCCTGATCTTCAGCGAGCTGTTCCCCTTTTCAAAATCGTTAATTGTTTCAAATCGTGAAACTACAGAGATATTGGTTGGTGTTCCATCCTTATGAAGTTTCTTCCAAATGCAATCTAAAATACACTCATCTACTGGTCCATATTTGCATTCCATCGCAAATTCACCACCACATTCTAGTTCTTCATTTACCTGTACAATATCAATCCCTTTTTAAAAAAAAAGGCAGACATTAGAGAACAGACACACTACATATAATTGCAATATATTGTAAGTACGGGAAAGACATTTGTTGTAAACAGGAAAGAATGCATACCTTAGACTATCACTACTTTACTAATATGTCTGATTATGCACTACACTAACATCTATCAATTACGAACGTCCCAATTACAAACTCTCAATTTTACAAACTTCATTATGAACAACTTGTTATTTTACATTGTAGTGTATTTAAATGGCTGTTACATACATTTTTTCTAACTGCAAGATTGATAAAAACTTCTTTTAAAGCAACAGTATATAAATGGTTTTCACCCAAGATATATTCCATTTAGAGCTGTACATGCTTGTTCAGGCAGCTACTACACATCAGTATAGGGAATCTTACTTTTTGTTCATTGGGGGTGCTATTACAATAGATAAAACTAGTGCGGTAATCTAATCGTGATCGTTATGAAGAGAATAATAACGTTTCATTCGGAAATCATTTAAAATGAATACATCACATACTGTAAGTCAGGTAAATTTGGCTTCTGTACACTATTATTTTTTTGTCCAAGTAACATTTCCTGACAAAGGAAAATACAGCATTAGGCCTGGCATACCCTTACTGAGATGCTATGAAAATTTGAACTCTTTGAATTACAGATTTTCTCATTCACGAACTCTGAGTAGTTTGGATAGAGGGGTATGTAATCGGGAAATGTTACTGTATTAACATTATTGAAATACTTAAACTAATGATAATGAATAACATAACATGAGATAACTTACAATGAACACATAATTTGTTCTCATGTGGATATGATTTTCCACATCTCACAATAGTGCACTTGTAGTTGCCTCCATTTGATCTCATAGGGTTTGAAATTGTCAGACTGACTGTTCCTCTACCATCAGCATCCACAGTAAATGGATCTTTAGGGTCAAGCAACATGCATCACATTATCATTGTTTTTATACAATACATAAACAAGTAAAATGTGCTTTGTAGTTTTACTTTATACATGATATCTATAAAGCACATACTACTAAACTAGAAATTGCAAATTGCAAGTGAAGTGCTGCGAAGTACAACTGCATATAAATGTTGTTCGAACAAAATTATTTATGCGAGTCAAGTAAAAATAATGAATAATAAAAATATAACAAATAATATGAGACACGACCCATTGTCTTTATTAGAACACTTCTCATTGGGTAACAAAGTCGTAATTTTTCATTTTTGTCAAAAAGTGTCTATACTTGTGTCAAAAGTGTCACTTGTTTTTTGACAAACAATGACCTTTCAGAGGTCAAATTGCTGTCAAGAATATGAATTGGCTGCTTCGCAGCAATAAATAATGCAATGTAGAATATTAGGCCTATTACATGTGATCGATTCCTAATGATAAATTATAGAACCAATTCCATCTAAACAGTTTATATGAAATACACATTTAAAACTATACAGTATTAATAGTAAAGAATATTAATTAAAATAAGGTAAACATGTTCTTACTGGTAGCTTTAGGACTGTCTCTGAAAATAAACAAGAAAATACACATAATTATATTTTTTTAACTTAATTGCTGTACTGGACCTCAGGTTATAATATACTGTACATTACAAATATATCAAAAATAATATTACTGTACTTTTATTAGTTTCTACTTTATTCTGTGGGTGAAGTAACACAAGGATTTCTACATCTAGCAAAACAAGAAAAAAAATATTGTAGCACCTATAATTTGTATTTCATTTATTGATTTTCAAATATGTATTTTTGTCTGAATCATCCCTAAACATCCCTTTTGTAGGAAAAGTAAAAAAAAAAAATAAAAATCTTGCCTTACTCAGCAGTTTGACTAAATAATAATAATAACTAGACTTACTATGTCTGTTTAAACAACAGAACATAGGGCTTTTCCCCATTGCTTTAATGAGAAATGAAGCTGAAATAGCAACAAAAAGAAAAGTTGTTAAAAGGTATAAAGTAAAAAAAAAACACGGAAAACCAATATAATTTAATGAAGTGGAAAAAAAAAAAATTGAAAACAATGTTTTTTATTTTTTTTTTATTTTATTCAATTTCCAGGTAACATACAAAAATACAAACAAACAGTGGAGCACCCCGTGGATTGCCGAAAGTACATAAGTACTATCAGGCGGCTCTCCAATGCAACACCATTACACAAACATTAAAATTTAAAAATTAAAGCTGCCTAATAAATAATCGAAGTGC
>NW_022747947.1:4963-15246 GCF_011630105.1 Anneissia japonica | reverse complement strand
CGAATATATCACTATCCTACTTGTAGGTGACAATCCCTTACACAAGACAAACATACACACACGATGCTTTACACAAACTAAATCTCCATATGAGATTTAGGGAGTGGAGTTGTTTTGGTGGAAAAATGAAGTGGGGGAAAAAAAATAATAACTAGACTTACTATGTCTGTTTAAACAACAGAACATAGGGCTTTTCCCCATTGCTTTAATGAGAAATGAAGCTGAAATAGCAACAAAAAGAAAAGTTGTTAAAAGGTATAAAGTAAAAAAAAAACACGGAAAACCAATATAATTTAATGAAGTGGGGAAAAAAAAAAAAAATTGAAAACCATGTTCACTGCGACGTTATTAGTGAGACTTGAAATATGGCTGCAATGGTAATAGCGAGGTACATTTACAAAACGCAAATTGCGTTTAAATAATTTAATCAACTGTCAACAAAAAATCTTTAAATGGTCCTCATATCCACACCTTACTGCGGATCGTCACCAAAATTGGATCATTTCTTCATTTTTAATACCATGAAAAACTTTTCTGCAAAGTGTCATTTTTAGCCATCTATAACTGGGACGTAAGCAATTTAAATGACCCTTAAATTTGCACCCTAACCTGGATCCTCCCTACACATAATAATATCTTCCTTGTAAGTGGGTTAATCTTTCCTGAAAGTTTTATTCGGATCAGTTGACCCGTTTTTGAAATATCTGGTGTGGGACGTTTTCCTTTAAATGGTCTTCATATTTACACCTTACACCCTACGCCGGATCATCACAAAAATTTAGTCATTTCTTTACTGGACCTTTACAAACTATTATAGAAGATTACATTTTTACCCATTGAAAACTTTTTATAGATATTTATGTCTGGGATCTCAAAAAAATCTAAATGACCCTCTAATGTACACCCTTGACTGATTCGTAGCCAACACATAATACTACCGTCCTTGTAACTTGGTTAAACTTTTTCCAAATTATTTATTCAGATCAGTGGATCCGTTTTAAATATATGTGGTCTGGGACATTTTCCTTTAAATGGTCCTCAGATCCACACCATACTGTGGATCGTCCCAAAATTTGATCGTTTTTTACAAGACCTTACAAAGTATTATAGAACGTTTCATTTAGACCCATTGGTTTTTTTTAAAGAGATATTTCGGTCTGGGTCCTCAAAAATTGAAAAGACTCAAATTTACACCCTTTACTGGATCGTCACTAACACACAACAATTTCTTCCTTGTCAACTCGATTAAACTTTCTCGTAAGTTTCATTTAGATCAACTGACCGGTTTTTGAAATATCAGGTGTAGACTAGTTGTTTGACCTTAAATCAATTTAATTGGTCCTCACACACTCACCGCCACCATTGATTGACACTAAATATTAGGAGGCACATCCTTGATATATGGCCTATGCTTCGGCAAAGCATGAAAACATTCTAAGCATGGGTAGTGACCAAAGTGATGGCCAGAAAAAAGAGTGCAAAAAGATAGGAAAAATATATGCTAAAAAAAAGAAAAAAAAAAATCAAATAAAAACAATGGCTTTTCCCAGTACAGCTGGGAAAAGCCAATAATTATAATAATAATAATAATAATAATAATAATAATAAATGGATTAATATAGTGCAAATAAATGAGGTCTCAACAATACTGTATCAATAGAGCTAATTATACACTAGCCACAGCATAATAGCAGATGCAATCTACAACATCAAATTTTTCTAGTAGCAAAGATGTTAGAAAATGCTATTCTATTTCTCTCCTTTTTCCTAATGTAAAACTAATATTTATGCCAGTAAGTAACCAGATATATGATATTTAAATAAATGTATGCATTTAAAATGTTTTAAGTCAATATATGCAGGCATTAGTGCTTAAAGAACCATACAAAAATGATATGGTAATATGTCCTTATTATAGCACCTCGCAGCACATTAAAGTGCACCCCCTCAATATCAAATTATAAAGGAAACAAACCCGAGTGTAACATTCACCTAGATTAATGCAATCAACAAGCAGTAAGCAGGCTTATATATTATTACACATCCCTTTGATGTCCAAGAAGTAAGTTGTTGAGACCAAAAATCCCCTTTGCCACATTGCCCAAAGTGTGCTGACTTAAAATCTAGCATTAACTGTAGGCTATCATTGTAAAAAGTTATACAGTAACCCATAGGGGACACCTTCGGGACCAAAAAAGTGTCCCATTTATTATATATGGGTGTCCTTGAATAGAAATGTGAAATTGTCCCCTTTATAATAGGTTTAGGTTTACAATATATACAAATTCATTATACTGTACTAATATACTGGTAATATCAGCAGAAATGAAATTTAAATGATAATAGTTTTATATGTTCCTAATATTGTTTCATGATGCAATGTTAATGACCAAATATTTGTCTTTTTTTTTAAATAATGTCTATTGGCTAGATGTAGCATGAATGAGCATGTTATTGTATGGATTTGAATCCCATATAAAAGTACACAAAAAAACAAAGGAAAAGAAATCCCCACGGTTACAATTCCCACTTGCGCACCCCCCCCCCACCTCCACAGCGCTACCACTAACTGTATTCATAGTATGTCCCAACTAGGATGTGGTCTATGTAGGAGGGGCATGCGAAGGTGAAGGAGTGGGGGTGGTGTAATAGTTAGCAAAATAAGACAGTATGAGGTGATTTTTAATTACTTTTTTGCTTTGAACACTTTCGATGGGGGTGCAAGCATTTTGGGAGAGGTAACATATTTTATTTTGTTTAAAAATAAAGAAACAAAAACAGCAATTATAGAAAATAAGTTTCATTATATTGGCAGGTTCCAGTTAATTGTACACATGACAGTTATTGTGTTTGGTCACTATTACAATACATGTATTGTAGGGCTGAAAGGACAGTATTTTATAAAGTAATAATGAAACAGAAGTAACTAGTAACAGTATGTTCAATATAACATGAACCCAGTCAGATCATTACTGGTATTAGTTTAAGCTTTAATTGAATCACGTTGACAATTTGGTCTTTGAACTTCACTCTCATTTTCTATCAGCACACAAACGGTGAAAATCTTTAGGACAAAACTGTGCTATGTTATTTGTTAGAGAAGTAGGCTTTAATCAATTTTCTGTGGGTTTTGACTCCGATCCCTATGCATACTTTGACCCCAAACTGTGACCATTCTACTCAAGGGCGATAACCAAAACCTGCAATTATCCCCTTAATTGGCTTAAGCGTTTGGCATGTTTTCTTTGAAGTGACATACATTCTCTATCATTTCATTTTTATTGACATAAGAATCATGAGTTACAGTGAATTGGAACTAATTCCTAGCAATAATTTGCAATGCAAATACAACTCATTATACTAATATACCAGTAACATCAACAGAAATGAAATTTAAACCGGTCTACTGACCAAGTTTGATCGAAATCAGCCTAATCATTTGCCACTCTAGCAACACTTTGAAATGTTGACAGAAAAACATTAGAATAACCCCTTAATCTTTGATGCCACATCCAAGAACACTATAAAGACTGCTGTAAGCTACGTTCACATCAAGCCAAGATCCGATCCTGAGCCCATACAAAAAATTGAGTTGTTACGTTTTTTGAAATGTGCGTTCACATGGCACACAGAAGATGGTTTTTAAGTGTCAAGTATGTATGCGTTTGAAACAACCATGCTCATACGATTTCTTAATACAAATGATCCGGATTGGAAATCGTAGAAAATTTGATGTGAATAGTCCTATTCTTTAACCACTGAACACATTTTTCATGATTTTTTGTCCGGGCACCAGACCGGATCTGGGCTTTGGTGCGAATGTAGCTTTATGCCAATGCATATGTGCAAATGACAAATCTATGCTATTTGTGACAGTAGACTTTTTTTAACCTAATGGCCCCTATGTGACCCTTGACACCAAGCTTTCTACTGAACAAGTTTGTTTGAAATTGGACCAACCATTTGCCACTAGTAGCGTTTTGAAATGTTGCCAGAGAGGAACACTAAGAAGGCAGAACCCAGCCTTCCTGCAACTGAATGGATAATGATTGTATTGAAGCAAGCTTGTAAAAACGAATAATTATGCATTATTAAATTAAAAAAGAAAGTGTTATGATCGGAAACAAAATAAAGAGCTACTGTAATGTGTAAATCACAATCATTAACCAATTATATAGTGTTATAGAGAATGTTTGAACAGAATTTTGTCTGTTTCCACTGGATATTTTCTAAAAACAAGAACATCATTTCCTTTCGCAAATAGCACCTTATCTGGGGGATAAAGTCCAGGGCACAACCAGTCTAGATCTTGATGTAAAGTCAGAGATGGAGGAGTAAACCAACTCCCTTCCCTCATAGTTATTCTATACATACGTGTCAGGAATAACTACCCAGCAAGTTTTATTATTATGAAGCATTATTATGTAGCATTAATTTATCCCTTTTTGATGCATTCTACACATTTATTTGCATTATCATAAGTGAAAGTATGTGCATGGAATGAACTTGTAAGGAAATATGAGGCTTAGAAGGTCATGAGGCAAAAGTCCCCGTTAGCAGAAATGGTCCATAGTGAGCTGTCTGATAGTTGAGAGTGAGCTGTCAAATGGTCCAGAGGGAGCTGTTAGCAGCTCCATAAACTTAACTTTAATTGGTTTTAAGAGTCCATTGGGAGTTAACAAGAGAGTCCTGCCAGCAACATGAAGGCTACGGTCACACTAGAGTCCTAAGCCTGGCTTGACTCACTGCGGGTGAGATTTCAAGCCAGGCTCAAAATTCTGGGTCGGTCACACTACCTGAATTTAGTTGGATTGACCTCCAAATTAGGAAAGTCGAAACAGGAAGTTAGAGCACCGCCACAATCAAAATACCAGCCCCACGCGCGAAACATACATGAACACATATTACAAAATGTACTGCACAGTATGTGATTAAGACCTGGTATGGATTATGTAGAACAAACGAACTTTACTTCTTTGGAATTGAATACGAACACATGCACCCGACTTCGTTAATCGCATTACTACGGTTACTGGTTAGGATAATCAATGTAGATCATAGACCTATGATAATGGACAGTATATCAGATGATCTAGGCCTAGGCTCGAATGTAATGGCGATGCTAGTTTTCAGATTGATAAGTGAATTTATAAATGACAACTGATGATTGTGTCTTATTATAATACACACATGAAAAACTCGCTGGTTTTTTATTCAAGTACTTCTAAACGCAACAGCGTCATCGACTGTGATTGGTCGACAGCCGACGAGGAAATGTCAATCCCGGTCACGCCAGGGTCAATCCAGGGTCAATCTGGGTGCTGAGCCGGGATCGAGATAAGTAGATTGAGATCGAGGTCACGCCAGGCGCGAGTCGATCCAGGTGCAGTCACATTACGAAAATCTCACCCGCGGTGAGCACGCGGTGAGCACGGCGTGTGCCATGGACCAGTTCTGTTAATGGCCAGAAATGCAGCATATGGACAAAGATTGTTTGCAGGATTTGAACCCAGGCCTTTGCAAGCATGTTAGCCACAACCAGCTGCAGTCATACATTACTGCTGCTGTTATGGTGTTGTTATAGATTGATAAAATGCTGGTGGATTAATAATCATAATAAGAATGTAAATACAGCATAAATAATGTGTAGGGTGAACTAAAATACCTGGTAAATCAAGCAAAAGAAATAAAAGAATGATTTGAAAAAACTATGGCAAAGGCAAACCAAAATGCAAATATTTTTCACTGAATACAACAAACCTTTTGTTTTGATCTGAGGTCTTCCCTGGAATATTAAACATAAACACATAAATCAGTACAAATCAAGCAATGAATAAATAGTGATAGCCTTTGAGGGGCATGTTTCAAACTATAACCCCAAAGAGAAATTAAGATTGTATTATGCTCCAAGACGAGGGTGAGGGGCATTTTGAGATCACATTTTAACCATTATCTGAAAAAAGCAGTCAATATTTTCTTACATACTGCATACTATAAATAATCTAAGCTTCTCTCAAAGAACGGAATACCAAAATTTGTATAAGGGTCATCTATTTTACACAGACTGCTTAAAAAAAAATTTTGGCCTAGCACTAATAAATCCAGGTCTAGAGTTTTGGCTGTGGAAAAATTAAAAATATGATTATTCACTTTAGAGGTCAGTATTTTCCAATGCACAATGTCACATGCTCCTCTCACTATCAACTGTAGACACAAGATTTTTCTCACCTTCTTCATATACCAATTGTATATGGAGAAGGTGAGAATGATCTTGTTTCAGTTTAAGGCAAGTCACATGCTCCTCTCACTATCCACTGTAGCCAAACAGTCAGCCTGCGCAATTTTACGGAGAATGCAATGCCACAGCGCTAACAGAGGGAGCGGACTTGAATTCATTGTACGACTGTTGTACATACTTTCATAGCAGTGAGTGTTTTTTAGGCTGACACATTCATGGTGTTTACAGATACACAGTGGGAGCTGTAGGATATTATTGGGGGGGGGGGCTAGGCTGTCCGACATGGGGGGACCCTTCAGCTTGTAGGCCTAAGTAGAGGGAGGGTTTTGCAGGGGATGACTGTCATGAAAACCAGCAATTTTGATGTCCCTAAAGGCGCTCTTGGCGTTCCATACTTGTTTATTGCAAACTTATTTAGTGCAGATGTGTCGACTATTATGCAAATAATGGTCATGGTAAACGATGTTATTTGGTGCTAGTGAGGGTTTTGTTTCAGTGTACTGCAGGTAGGCAGCCGGACATGTTTGTGCCGGTAGTAACCACAGTGGTGGTAAATTTTGGTCTCAATGGTTGTGGAATCCTTTTGGGAGTTAGACGAGGCTAACAGTGGCCTTCCTTGGTAAGACACTGAGACACTTCACTACTGGTTAGCCGTTGTGACGGTGAGTAAAACTATACAAATATTGCTATGCTAGGCCTAATTATTGTGAGTACTCATAAATATAATGGTATAGGTTCACTTATTCATGTATAGTGATGTGTAAGATGGGGGTTGTTTAATCATGGGGATTGTTGTTACCATGTTTGTAAATGGGGTATGCTCTGTAGAATTATGTATTGTTTTATTTAAAGGCTTTGTGGAAGGGCTTGACTATATATAGACCAGTGTTTGTTGAGTTTCGAGACGACTGTTTATGCCGTGTTGTGTATCGTCGCTTCATTCAAGCCAAGTCTGTTGAAACGTGTATACGAGGAGACGAGCGGAGCTGTACGCATCTGAGGTCGTTCACGTCAGAGGAAGCGACATGTGTAAACATAGACGAGCGGAGCTGTACGCATCTACCTTTTGGGGTTATGTTAAATCCATTCATATTTTACATTTGATAGATGAGTTGCGCCTCTTCCACTAGACTTTCGTGACAGTAACCCCCTCCCAAATGAGATTTTTTTATCTAGATGTGTATAAGAGACAGTCGTTAATCGCATTACTACGGTTACTGGTTAGGATAATCAATGTAGATCATAGACCTATGATAAGGGCTTGACCTGTCCGATAAGGAGCTTAAGCCCCTGGCGCCGCCACTGTACAGATGCCATAAGTGAAGCAGACGAAATACTGAAGCATTGCTTTTAGCAGGCTTAAAAGTTTGCTTTATCAGTTCAGTGATTAATACAAAAAGAATGAGTCTGAGAATATGAAATAACTGTGCCAGAGAACTTTGTGATTAAATTGCAAAAATAATAAAATTATACTTGCACTTTTATTCAATTAGATGCCTGGAATAGTAGTTTAGTTAATGGAAAAATGTTTTTTATTACAGTTCACATAAATACAAATACTTAATAACACTTATTTATTAATTAAAATGACTTTAAACTATGCACATAAATACAAATACTTAATAACACTTATTTATTAATTAAAATGACTTTAAACTATGCACTGAATAGTAAATAAACATAAAGTAGAAATAAAAATAAATTACACATGAACAATGTTATTATAAAGATATATGAAAATTATTTTCTTTTCTATGAATTGCAATGGTTTAATTTCTGTACAATTGTCCATGATAGTTGGACAGGACACTTTACTCAATGTTAGATACAGTATCTGGTCTGAAGTATCAAACCATTCCCTCAAAGATTTTAAACCCTCTAATTTTTAATTTTTAGACCAAAACCAGTGACCACCCTGAATTTTTAATTCCCAAAGATACTCTTAAATTACAAGCAGAAATATATATTTCATTTTTCACACCTTCATTTGGACATGATTGTTTGACAAATTTACAATGTTTTATATGTACTTTCTATATGTGTGCAGTCTTTATATCCCCAAAGTTCAGACCCGTACAATAATATTGGAGTTACTTGTCTTTCAAACAGTTGTAATTGTATTTCTGCAGATGTAAATTTTATTTCTTACATCAAACAATACTCTTTTCCCCTTTTCTGCCTGCCGTTTTGACATGATGCTCCATTTTCCATTAAAATGAAAACCTAGATATTTATATTCTTTAATGATTTCAAGCGTAACCCTATCCAGATATATATCTCTTCCTAACACTCCTCCATTTTGAAACACGATAGCTTTAGTTTTTAATTTATGTATTTCTAGTTTGTTAATATTGCAGTATTGTTTAAGACAATTTAATTGTTTCTGTAAACCGATTCTGGAGTACGAAAACAAAACTAAATCTTCTGCAAGTAATAGATGTGATAAAATATTATTATCAATTGAACAACAATGAAGATTTTCTTAAGTTTTCTTCCAAATCATGTAGGAATAGAATAAAAAGAATAGGAGAAAGAAGACAACCTTGCTTTAAACCTCTGACTATCGATGTTATTTGTCAAGCCATGGGGTGTTTTTATTTTAATTTGTTTGTTTGTGTACATAGACTGTATTAATTTAACAACATTTAGAGGAATATTAAAATCATATAAATTACAAAATAAAATTGATCTGTCTATGCAATCAAAAGCATGTTTAAAGTCAATAAATGATCAAAACAATTTACCCCTCTCTTTCTGTAATGTCTTTTTAACTTATGTTTCAAGTACAAATGCATTATCAGAAGTGCTATATTTTTTTTAATAATAGGGCAATAATTCATTGGATTTTCTGGATCGTTGCCTTTATGTATGGGTACAACTATTCCTAGTGACCAACTTTTTGGATATTCACTTGTTTTCAGAATTTTATTAAATACTATTGAAATACATTCTTTGGGATACGTTTTAAAATATTGAAGTAATTGAATCAATTCCTGGTGATTTATTACTTTTAAGCTTAATTTAGTTTAGTACTTTCTATTACTATGTCTTTGGTTTTGTCAGTTTGTAATTGTTTACTTTCCTTATCATATGTTTTATCTGTTGGGTTTATTTGTCTAGTTTTATATGTACTTGGTGTTTGAATGATTAAATATTGTTTCAAAGTATTTTATCCACCGTTTACAAGTAACAGGGGTTTATTTAAGAGCCGACGGCCGGCGCATTCGATCGGCTACTACGATGTTTTCGCCGGCTACTTCAATCAATGCTGTACAAAAATGAATACAAAAACCACCAATATAAATAGCGCAACAGGCCTGTAAAGAACCTTATTTATTTATTAAAAGTTCAAATGGGAAACTAATTTTCCGTACCATATAACATACCACGATGTTCAATCATCATCAATCAATGTGTTTGAATCGATATTAGGCCTACTGGAAAATAATTTGTTAATAAAACATTGATAAACATTGTTCATTTTGTAGGATGCTTGAATACCATACAATATTAGGGAATATCATATGAGTGAGTAGTGTATGTGTGTAAACTTGTCTCTTTCTTATCTGTGCCTGGGATAGCCAGCTAAGTCCTGGTCCTAGCAACTGATGTAGGCTGCAGGCTTATATGGCGCCTAAGCCTGCCAAGGCCTAGATATAGCCTACACAGTGGCTGTAGGCCTATCTAACCTAGGCCTAAACTCACGATATGATATTTTCAGCTATTGTATGATATTCCTCTCATGAATTAAATTTAGGCTTTTTGAGATTCGCGAAAGTTTAATGTCGCGAAAATGGCCGAAATTAACAATTCGCGAATGTTTCTGGTTTACAGTATCTATTTAGGCTAGGCTATGTATGAAGATACAGTATATGTAAAAATATCAACAGCTCATAGTTGATTCTGAAAACTGTTTAAAAAAAAAATGATGTAGAGAAATGCCATCAAATGGGCTTAAAAAACTCTAATACCCTGGAGCGCAATGGCGCTTCGCCCCCTTGACCCCTGACCAGGGCTTCGCCCCTGGACCCCGATGGGGGGCTAG
>NW_022747947.1:4349-4957 GCF_011630105.1 Anneissia japonica | reverse complement strand
CCCCCCCCCCCCCATACCCCCGGCCTATTTCAATTTACTCTCCTGTTACTTTCAAATTTCTCCTGCTACTCAAATTCATAAATAAACCCCTGAGTAACATTTATATGTATCTCTTTTTTATTTTTTAAAGTATTCAAGAAATCTATTCTATTTTTATGTAAATTTACAATAGCCTTTTTTTCTTGTTGTTTATCATTATGTCTTCTCTTTCTCCTTATCAAATTTTTGTACTCTCTCTTACATTTTATATATACATTGAATTTTATATTGTTTCTATATTTTCTAAATGATCTCATTGTATGTTGCACTCGTGTATGTAACTCGTAACATTCGTTGTCGAACCATTGGTTTTTATGTTTACTATCATGGCATGATTGTGATTAGGATTTTTTTCCCTGAACTACCTTATATGTTCAGTTATGTTCAAATAATTTCATTTGGCTTCTTGTAAATATGTAGAGTGTAATTTTCTTTTTTCCTTTTTAAACTAAGCCAAAACAACGTAAATTACGTACCACAACGGTTTCGACCTTTATCAAAGGTCATCATCAGGTGAATGAACTAGACTAAGCTAGTTCGTACCATCGGTAGATCTTCTCCGATGAGAA
>NW_022747947.1:0-2139 GCF_011630105.1 Anneissia japonica | reverse complement strand
GCCCGTGCCTCAACATCTACGGTGATCCATAAGTCTGCTCTTACGGATCACATCGTAGTAAACAATCCTTTACCAACACAAAGATCTTGGGGAAGGAATCTTCCAGAGTACAACGCACCATCAAAGAGGCCATCTGGATCAGAAGGAATAACAACACCATGAACAGGGACGAAGGAGCATACGAGCTATCACACATCTATGATGACCTCCTACACCAACAGACAGAACCCGGGGGTCCCCGGAGAAAACCTCATAACAACACAGAGGGCTCACGTCATCGGAGAAGATCTACCGATGGTACGAACTAGCTTAGTCTAGTTCATTCACCTGATGATGACCTTTGATAAAGGTCGAAACCGTTGTGGTACGTAATTTACGTTGTTTTGGCTTAGTTTAAAAAGGAAAAAAGAAAATTACACTCTACATGTTCAGTTATGTTTCAGTTTTTATTGTTTCACACAATGAACATGATAAATGAACAAGATATAAGAACATATTATAATAATTCAATGGTTTTGATTCATTAACTTAAGATAACAACAATATGATCAAAATAGAATTTCATAGTATGGATAAGAATATAAATTTATGTACTGTAGTAGATACAGTGAATATTCATTGTGTGTGGAGGAAACAATAAGCAAGAAAGGCTTTAAGTCTGATCCTCCAAATAAACATATACTGAATTAGTAAATGGCAGTGATAAAATAAAAAATAAGAAGACAAACAGAAAAATTATAATAACAGGTAATAAGGGTAGAGAAATGTTGCTGGATGTAACATGTAAAATAAATTGAGTAATAATCAGGAAGAAAAGAAAAGAATAAAATGAAATGAAGAGGATGATATTTTAAATATTTTTCCACAATTTAATAGGGAATAAATGAATAACTAAGACGCATACTTATCTATTAGGGATTCTTTATATATATTTTTTTATATTCATTGTGTGTGGAGGAAACAATAAGCCAGTAAGGCTTTAAGTCTGATCCTCCAAATAAACTTATACTGAATTAGTAAATGGCAGTGATAAAATAAAAAATAAGAAGACAAACAGAAAAATTATAATAACAGGTAATAAGGGTAGAGAAATGTTGCTGGATGTAACATGTAAAATAAATTGAGTAATAATCAGGAAGAAAAGAAAAGAATAAAATGAAATGAAGAGGATGGTATTTTTAATATTTTTCCACAATTTAATAGGGAATAAATGAATAACTAAGATGCATACCTATCTATTAGGGATTCTTTATATTTTCTTTTAAAAGATTTTAAGGTGTGTGTTAAATTTAAAAGGTAAATTGTTCCATATGTATGGCCCATTATAAATAAAAGATGTCCTCCTTATTAAAGTAGTGTGGCTTTCATAAATAAAAGTTTTGACAGTTGAAGACCTGGTATCATATGAATGGTATTGGCAGAAGTTAGTGAAAAATGTATGAAAATGAGATTGGAGTTGATTGTTATTAATCAAAACATCAACAAGACTGTTTGAAGCTTGTTAAGATCAAAGATATTTAAAGTATTAAGCGAGTAAAATAAATGTTTGAAGTGAGACCTGGGGGTGCCCCGTGTATATTCTGAGCGCTTTCTTTTGTAATCGAAATAAGCAATGAATTTTAGTCGTTTGAGAACTTGCCCAGGGGCACAATTGCGAAAATTTACCAGTATTGTAGCCCAGGCAATGTTGCAATAATTAATATAAGGTAAAATAAATGTATTATATAACGAAAATAAGATATTGGAGGGAAGAGTGTATTTTAATTTAGAAAAAACTCCCAACATTTCTAGAAACTGTATCTTTGTAACATTGGCAATATGACATTTCCAACTGAGTTCGCAGTCAATTATGACTCCCAGAAATTTTGCGCTGGAAACTCTTTTAATTGGGATGGCCATCAATAAGGATATCATTTGGCAATTCCTTATTGCATTTCTTACTATGATTGAAATAAATTAAATTAGTTTTGCATATATTAAGAGATGATTTGTTGAGTTTGAACCATAAAGATACATTTTTAAGTTTGTTATTAATTGTGGTTATAAGGGTATGGTTATTTTCATTGGAATAGAATATATTAGTATCATCTGCAAACAAAATAAAATGTTGGGAGATCATAAACAAAAATTAAACCAGAG
>NW_022747946.1:488-772 GCF_011630105.1 Anneissia japonica | reverse complement strand
ATAAAACCATAATTCCTAGCTCTCTCCAGTCATCATATACACAAATACTACACAAAGGACATCCTTGAATAGAAGCTACAAAACGCAGAGCACGGGAAATTGTCTATTAGAGATCAATTTCCGATGACATAAACAAGTTTGTGTCATCCTGCCAGGTATGTAATGCCCTAAAGGCACATCAAGCCAAGGAGCCCTTACTTTTACATAACATTCCAGATCTACCATGGACGATTGTTGCCACAGATATATTTGAGTGGAACAATAAGCATTTCCTGGTACTCGTA
>NW_022747946.1:0-407 GCF_011630105.1 Anneissia japonica | reverse complement strand
ATGGTACACCGCGGATTCTCATAAGTGACAATGGAGGTCAGTATTCAGGTCAACAATTCAAACAGTTCGCATCAGAATGGAACTTTGTTCACATCATGAGTAGTCCTGAACATGCCCAATCAAATGTCCTTGCAGAAAATGCGGTAAAGCAGGCAAAGATGTTGTTAGAAAAGACACAAAGAGATGGATCAGATATCTATCAAAATCTTCTGAACTTACGCAATGTGCCAAGAGATAATGTTCTCAAATCACCGGCACAAAGACTACTATCACAACCAACTAGAAATCCTATCTACACAAACAAATTCTTACTGACACCAAAACCAATCAATACAAAAGTTGAAAGAAATCAATTAGAAATGAAGAGAAACTAACAGAAGCGCTACTATGACAAAAAAGCACAGGCA
>NW_022747945.1:0-841 GCF_011630105.1 Anneissia japonica | reverse complement strand
GAAACAGAGAGTACATTTGTCTTTGAATAGATATAAAACTCAATTACCATATTTACTAGAATAAAGCTACGTTCACATCAAGCCCGGATTCCGGTCCGGAGTCCGGACCGGAATCCGGGCCCGGTTACGAATTCCGGTTGTGCGTTCACATCGCGTCCGGGGAACAAAGCGTCGGGGTCAAAGGAAGCAACCAAGTGGAACGACGTCAACATAGCTACGGTGATGTCGAGGATGCTGTGGAAGACGTCAAAATTATAAGAAAAATGAAAGATCCGAATGGGTCAATTCAATAAACTGAGGAAGACAGACCCCGGGACCAAACAGTGTTGATCGTGCTTCTGAGCCTGACAAATATTTACAATTTCTGTATTTAGGTAGGCCATAGGCCCGCCTAACTAGCTAGCTAGGACAGATGTAGGCCTGGGGGGCTAGGCCAAACTACTATGTATTTAGGCCTATAGTGTACAAATCCTAGCTTCTTACCTTTTCCTTAGTATCATGTTAAATTTAAATATAACACCAGGCGGCGGTAGCCGAGGTGTCGGGGGGGGGGTATAAGAGACAGGTGCTGTAGACCCCCATGGGACATGTCAAGCCCTCCGACGACAAGAGTTTGTTGGGCAGTCGGACCAAAAAAAAAAAGTAGGCCTAATGAAATGAAATGTGTGTTTATTGAGCTGAGTTTATAGATCTTAATTGTACTTTATCAAATAAAGTCAGAGAGCACCATTTCTGGATATCCAGAGGTCCTGTTTGAAAAAAAAAATCTCATTAGAATACCCCCTCCCAAACCATCCACGCGGCTTGGTCAGAAGGCCCTCAGATGGCAATGCGTGCCACA
>NW_022747944.1:0-660 GCF_011630105.1 Anneissia japonica | reverse complement strand
ATCTTTCCCCCACAAAACCTTCATGGCATTGGGCAGCGATATTACAGCCATACGAATGATCGCAATTGTCATCATCGCAATGACACTCCTGCAGACAGCCATTTCCATACATTCCAGGTTCACATTCTAAAAAAAGAAAGATATATGACATACGCCTACTATAAAAATTTATTGGTTTTCCAGCCATGTCAAGTTACTCACAGAAAGTGATACTATATCAATAACATGACACCAAATTGGTTACATTCATTATGATTAATTACGTTATTACTGTAAAATATTAATAATATTAATAACACATGACTGTCACTTTATACTGGCTCTTAAAGAGTGAAATATGTTTGAGGTACACTGCAGATACATTTTCCTAGATAGTGTAAAAACGGCAAACTTTGGTTTGTTGCATTTTTTTTGCTATATTTTTTTAAAAATGGATATGATGTAGAATAGACATAGTTAAATCAAAAAAGCATGTGCAACATTTTTTTTCCATACGTACGGGGGGATGCCAGCCGTTTCAAAATGGCCGCCATTTTTTCCTAAAATTGTCACTAATATTGTAAATTTATGTCATTAAAATGCAGTTTTCAATTGGAAATCCACTCATAACAATGACAGCAACAGTTAACTAAATATTGTACACATTTTTGAGCTATTACA
>NW_022747943.1:0-1462 GCF_011630105.1 Anneissia japonica | reverse complement strand
ATTTGTATAAATGTGTATATGTATATTTTGCTTATATACTTTTTAAAATGTTTGTAAATTGAACACATTAAATGCAAATTCTTTGCTTTAAAAATGCACATAAATTTGTAAAGATGTAGCCAATGAATATTATTAATATAAGAATTATAATTATAATAATCATTATAATTATTATAATTATAATAATAGTAATAATAATAATTATTATCATTATTGTATTTAAATTATTTAGTTGGAGTTTTCTTGTGATATTAATTGATGCTGGCGTTTTAGTTTAGGCATATATTAATTTTGTTTAATTTAGATAATTTTCAAAATTTCTATGTTGCCTTCATAAATGTTTGTTTATACCAAAAAATGAAATTAAAATAAATTGTTGTTATTATTATTATGCACAAAACAATTTATAATCTATAGAGCCTCACATGCAGAATTATCAGCAAAAGTGACCTTTAAATCCTCATGATGTCAAATTTGGGACGATGATATATAATTTTTAAAATGAAAATAAAATATCAATCTCATTATTAAATGTATATTAAAAAGCGGAAATAATAATTGATATAAAATTCATAGATCCATTACTCGTATATCAAAGTGAAATTCAAAACCCACAGAAGAAAAAAACACACCATAATGATGTAATATTTAATGGGACTAACTCATAAATGTTGTCATGAGAGATATATGTCAAAATAAGTAGATTTGTAAACAATTCCCTACCTAAACTATTTATAAAAGATTTATATAATAAAAATATATCAAAGGTATATAAACGTCCGGCCAGACTACTGATGTATGAACAGTTGTTGAAAGCAAACAAAGAACTTTTTACTCAACAAATTATTATAGTATATTATATATAGTAAGTATTCTTCACTCTAAGTGAACGTGTCAGTATAGGATTCCTACGGTTAAACCAAATAAGTTCTTAAAGTGGTATCTTACAACTTCAAAGCAAGCTGATGTAACTGTTAACATGCTGTGTGCTACATCACTGATTGGCTGCGATGCAAATCTATACGAGCGTTTACTAATTCGTGAGAATAAACCAGTGAAGAAAAATCTTAACTGAAAAAAAATGAACTGACACAATTAAATTTCGACACAGTACGCGTAATGCAGTGATGTAGAATTCTCTCATTTTATTTCATATTCCCACTAAGTTGGTGTGAATGCATATTTACAAAGTATTAATCAAAATTTAACACTTCGTAAAGAGAGTTGTTTCCGTTATTATTAAGTATTATATCAAAGTTGTTTATTTGATTTAGGTCTATTTTTACTTTTCTTTGTAGAAAATGTATCTAAAGTTGATATTTCTGCTTGGATTTGCTTTGTCGGTCTCATCAAAACCAATAGACTCGTGCCTCTTTACAGAATCAGAGCATTGGTTGATCACATTGGACAGGCTACACCAATCGTTAACCAATGTTGACCAGGTAAGTAGATGAGAGGTCGC
>NW_022747942.1:0-1310 GCF_011630105.1 Anneissia japonica | reverse complement strand
TACATATACATAATGTATATGTGGCAAAGACAAGCCAAACCAGTCACTCGTCGCAAAAATCGATTTTTAGTTAATAATACAGTGTTAGAGAGTAAAATAATAGCTATAAAATGGTAAAAAATCATTCAAATCGGACATTTCCTTATGAAGTTACAAGCGTTTAAACATACAGCTGTATGTTTAAACAATATGTAAGAACAATATATGAGAAATCAGCCCTCAAATTTTATGATTTCAGGCATTTCTCATGTAGAAACTATCATCAAATCCTTAAAAAGTGTTGTTTTAACATTGAAAATGGGGAAAATAACAGCATAGAATGATGTATAGATATGTAAAGATTAGTTTAGTGCAATAAAATAGATTTTTAAAACTTTGACATTTAAGCATGTTTTGGCCATTTTCTCTGAAACAGGATTTGCGACGAGTGACTGGTTTGGCTTGTCTTTGCCACATATATATAAAATAAGAATGTATAAATATGAATGCACTACAAGCTAACACCTGTGATTGAACAGATGTCATTATACTATATATTACAGTAAAACCCTAATTAATATGTATAGGGGTTCGCCATAGTGTCAAAACATTGTATTTCAATTACTTTGCAGACAAAAAGCTACCGGTACCTTTAGTAGGGATGTCCTCTTAATATGAGTGTTCCAAAGGAGGGGGTTGTACTGTATTGTTATTATTAATAATCCTTATTATTATTATTATTATTATTATTATTATTATTATTATTGTTATTATTACAAACATATTAGATCAGATGCTGATAAGTATTAGTATGACACATCACACCAGTTTATGAAATCTACAATGAAATGGAAGTATTTATAATACAAAAACAGGAAAATTAAATGAAGTGAAACGTACCTGGTTTTTTGTGACAGATTCTCTTTGAAATACTGATAGATGAGTTACTTGTATTGACTTTAGATCTTTAAATACAATCAGAAAAAAAACACCATTTTTATGTATGAAAAGAAATAGTTGGTTGAAAAGTGTCTCATTTATTCAGCGGGAAATCCAACTACCGCTGCATTGCAGTCAATATATGACGGTTCGCCTTGTTAGGGAGAGATCGCGAGCTGTATTGCCACCAGGGACACATTTTTTGTTGATAGGCTTTGCACTTTTCTAGGCAGCAACATTGGTTTTATTATATCCCATTGGAGGAATTTTAATACACAAGGTGTTAATTAATTTATTTTTAGGGCAGCACTCGTTGAGAGCTGTGCTACACGATGTACCATAATATCCTTCATTCGAACACTTTATTTAACTTTCTTTGATGATTCATATAT
>NW_022747941.1:0-2034 GCF_011630105.1 Anneissia japonica | reverse complement strand
CTTTAATTTAGCATTTATCCCCTTGCAACTAGACCATCTAACTACCAAACTGGTGCATTAATTGAAAAAATATTTTGTAATGACATAAGTGGACAAGATTTCTCCTTGTATTTTTTATTTGGATATATCGGATCACTCATATTCTTCAATTAAATATTAAGAAATAATCATAAATTATCATTTTTATCTCTTCTTTTCTTTCTTAATGATCCTTCTCAGACTTCTTTGTCTTCTGTCCTTTCCTGCAGTAATCAAAACATTGGTTATGGTTTGTTCTTTGGCAAATTAAACACTGTTTATATGCTATTTATAATAAAAAGATTAAAACTATTTCCACAAAAAATTCACAAACCTTGGATTACTAATGGCCTAATAAAATCTATTGACATAAATTAAGTGATAAAAATAAATATATCATTTTTAAAAACTGAATACATGGATGTAGGTTGGTGGGTGGGGGTTGTGTTTGCGGGTAATTAAAATACTAAAAATTACCAATAAGTTTGCATTGGAATAGGGATTTAGTTCTGCTTTCTCAATTTTGGCAAGCCATTTCACACCCCGTAGAATAAAGCCAGCCTGCTCTCCTGAACTAATTTTACTTAAACTAAACTTGCTATAAGAATCATCTTGCGAATACTGTATACTGTCTTTAATACCTACAAAAAAGAAATAAATCTTGGCAAACAACCAGTTGTATTCTTGGAAGAAATGTTCATTAATCAATGTCTTTTTACTTTATTGACAATATGATTTACTGACGCTCTAATTATCACATTTTATTTTAATAATTATTTCACAAACATCGGCCCCAAACCCAACAAAATATTTCTTCAACTTTGCATCAATAGAAAATCCATATTTTTAGAGCCAATAAATGAATCTGAAATTATTAATATTATTCCAATCAAGTCTTGAAATTAACAAATCAATCAAGCATATTTCTTATTTTATGGTTTCTCAAAAAATTTAGAATGTGTGATTTACAATATATTATTCACTTTTTTTCTGACTTTCTTCAATATAGATTTTAAAAATGTAATAAAAGGAACTAACTTTTTTTTTTTTACAAATCATTTATTTAATTAATAATTTGTTGCATTGACTTGTGATTCATTTAATTAAAAAGGAGCAGAAAAACAAGGAGGGACTAACCTCTGATAACAAAAACAGTGTCACTGTTAAAATAAAATTAAAAATCTAGTGAAGTTGTGGGTTAACAGATCAGGAATTACATCTAAAGAATTGTCGATACAAATGTATTGGGCTTTTTATCAAAATGAATGGTTTAAATGTTTTCATAAATAATTATTATTTAGCCATTTTAAGAGGCATCTTCTTAGTTATTTTGTGTGTGGAAAAGTTACTACATTACTTTTAGCCACACTAATTTTACAACCAAGCATATAGTTTATTGTATAATAAAATCTTGGATAAATAGACTTGACCTGGTTGGATAGTCAAGAGAAGGAATGGGGAATGCAATGTGGCTTGTGGTTGCTAAAGTTTTGAGACAACCAAGCAACAGCATTTAAATCAACATCATTAATTTACTCCTGGTTGTTCTTAATATTTGGCTTAATACTATTATAATTCTCCTTATCAGCATTAAGTCATAGTATATATATTTGAAATAATAATATCGGAACAAACTATCAGATGGACTAAGCTTAATGAATTGTGATCTATTAGTCAGAAAATTAAGAATAAACAAAATAATTTCATATTGGATAGACATCTTACACAACTGTCTATTTCATTTAATTTCATTTAATATCTCTCAAATGTAAATGTAAAATTGTTCACTAAATATCATACTGTGTACTCTAGTCCTACTTGTAATTTACTGATATAAATTGTTTTGTATAAAACTGCCATCCTGTTGCAATTCTGGCTAGGCTATAATAGTAGTACAGTATATGGTCACTAATTTCACAAAAAAAAAAATGTTAAAAAATGGAAATCTATAGTCATTTCAAAAATCTTAAAAAGCATTTTTGATGTCTGAGAGTGCCATTTCTGGGAATCTAGGTC
>NW_022747940.1:0-612 GCF_011630105.1 Anneissia japonica | reverse complement strand
GAAAGGTCCACTGATTAATCTCAGATAAGAAAGTATAATACATACTCCAAGTATTGAAATACATGCCATCGTGTTGGGATTCAATATTTCGACATTAATTATTATTTAGCATGGAAGTTCCATGTTGCGGCATAGGATAAGTTGTAAAGTGTGGTCGTCCAAATGACGTGAGTAGTGTCGTAGAGTAAAAGAATACACATATTTCCAGCTCATAGTATCACTTGTATATCTCATTGTATATTTTAACATATTGTTCTTTTGAAACAATTTGAAATTTGCTCAGTTTCACTCAAGGATTTTATCGGTGTTGAACATCATCTGTTTATTCGAATATGCTTCTTTGTTGCAAATGTTGTGTATAGATTCTAGATTTATTTATTGGTAAAACACAAGAATATAAACATGGTCCAAAACTGGTTGATTATATTTGCGTATTATTTTTACATACAGAAGTAAGCTACTTTGACACAGTAATGGAGTGAATAATGCCACAAGGCAACTACCTGTCAGTAGTCTTGTTTACTCAGTATCTAGCCAATGCCATTGGAACTCAAGAAATATCAATGTCTCATTACTCCTCCAATCAACAATATGCCAATGGCATTTGCTGGG
>NW_022747939.1:0-2668 GCF_011630105.1 Anneissia japonica | reverse complement strand
ATATATATATATATATACATATATATATATATATATTTATATCCATTAAAAGCATATGGCAATTGCATATAACTAGCTTTATCAAACGTTTTCGTTTTACAGTACAGTTATATTAATATGTATGCTAAAAAGCTAAAATAATGGAAAATGGCAGCCATTTTAATTTGTAATAGCTCAAAAATGTGTACAATATTTAGTTAACTGTTGTTGTCATTGTTATGAGTGAATTTCCAATTGAATACTGCATTTTAATGACATAAACTTACAGTATTAGTGAACATTTTAGGAAAATTATACACATCTCTGGCAACCCCCCTTACGTATGAAAAAAAAATGTTGCACATACTTTTTTGATTTATCAATGTCTACTCTACATCATATCCAATTTTTAAAAAATATAGCAAAAAAAAATGCAACCTCTGATATTGCTATATTTCGGACTGGACTAATATTTGGTTAAGGTAAGTGGTAAATAATCGAGCTCTCCTTTCGCTCAATGCTGGATCGCCACTGAACTAGTGGGTGCAGTCCTTTTTTTGCTCTTTTCTCTTTTAACTCGAATTTGACACCCTCTTTTTTATTTTTCGGCTTGACTGAAGTGGGAGGGGAACGGGCCCTGGGCCCCCTCTGGAGCCGCTAGCTCCTGTTAGCTCAAAAGCCGTATCTATTTCCATAATAAAAACTTCAAAAACACAATCCTAAAATTTTTGAAAAGGCCTATATAAATTATAATATTTGTTTTTCGTTTCTGTAACCAGAAGAAAGATGACGTTATGACTAAAGAAAAGGTTGTCACAAAATATTCAATCATCGACTTGGTGCGAACACCAGTTTTACGAAAAAGATCGTGCAACTTATTGTTCAGCTGGTATGCCTATGATTTCTGTTTTCTTTATTAAGGAATGAATGTTAGTAAAACTTGATGCAATAATTAATTTTACTGAAAAATATGTATTTTATTTTATTCATTTTTTTAATTTTTTAAATTTCGAATCAAAACTAACAGTGAAACTAAATCGTTACTACATGCTTAAAAATACACAGACAATATAAGAACAGGGAACAGTGAAATTGAAATTTTGTAATTTCACTGTTCCCTGATAAGAAAGCGACACAGACAAGAAAAATTAAAAAGTATACTTCTGTATGAATGTTTGATGCAATAATTAATTTTACTGACGATTATTTATTTTATTTTATTTATTTTTAATTTTTTTTTTGGTTTCAAATCAAAAACAAATCGCCGCATACATGCTTAAAAAACACAGACAAGATAAGACACTAACTATATAGGGAGCTTTCGATTTGTGCGACGACGCGACACTAGAACGGAATCACTCATGCGTGACCGTCCTACCTGGCGTCCTACGTTCTCTGCATACGTAGATTTAGCCAAATTGCGTTCCAGAATCTACTCAACGAGGTGACCTTCGTTCTCGCATGCGCAGATGACTTTTAGTGACGTCATTAGTTCTACGCCCTACTGTCGTTGTGCAATCGAAAGCTGCTTATTAAATGTAAAAATCGACGACAAATAAGAAAAGTGAAAAGTCAATCAAAAAGTTTTAGAGAAGGAACTGAAAAGCTACCCATCTTAACTTATAATTCTTTATGAATGTTGCCCCACTAGTATGGTGATTATGATGGTTAAATTGGATACACATTTTCAAGTTATTTGTCGTGGTATTACTTGATATTTATACTCTGATTTTTTTAATTTTTTTTGTATACCTTTTGTATTAGGTTCACCAACGCCATGTTGTATTATGGACTATCATTTCAAACAGAAAGCTTAGGGAGTAGCCCGTACCTATCGTTCTTTCTTGCTGGTCTTGTTGAGATGCCTAGCTACATCTTAGCGCAGCTGCTTCTAGATCGCATCGGCAGGAAGCCAATTCTATGTGGATACATGGTGTTTGGTGGTGTTGTGCTTTTAGCGACTATTGTAATCCCAGAAGGTCAGTACAGTATGTATATTGATGATGATGATGATAATATAATGTAACGATAAATGTAACAGTTGAGGGGATGATGAGACGATGACGATGTCTATGACAACGATGATAATGATGTTGACACAATGACGACGGTGGTGGTGACGATGGCGAAGATGATGATGATGTTGACACGCTTTGTTCTGTTTAGACAACTCTCTAGGAGCTCTCAAATTTTAAATTAATAGTTGTTTCATCAGGTAGCATCATATAGGACATATCGACACCAGGATATTTAACTTTTGTAAAGTAACCCGGGCGTAGGCCGTCCGTGCTTTCCTCCGTACATTGAGAGGAGTAATGATGCCATCTAGGTTTTGGTTAAAAAGTATTTAGAATGATGACTATAATGATGACGTTGACGATGATCCGGCCTAAACTATTAAAATTGATAAGTGCTCATTGGAATGTTCGCTTCACCACTGGAGCTGCCGCGACCTGGTACAATAACAATTACGATATAAAAAGTATAAATACGAATAGCAAAAGTAATTGCTGAGCAGCTTAGCTTAGTCGTCTAGGAGGGGTAGCGCACTGTATTTGCTGAGAGTTCTCTGCTTCAATTCTATTTGCTGCTGATTGTTTTTCAGCTAGAGGATTAAAACGTAAATAATAGCGCACAACTAGTCTTTAAGATGAGTCATTTAAGCTGTTGGCTCGTGGACAATGACCCC
>NW_022747938.1:0-771 GCF_011630105.1 Anneissia japonica | reverse complement strand
TTGCTTTAGGCCCTTATTCTAACCTAATAATTGGATGTGGACCTCCCCTTGACTCATTTTTGGTAAATATATATGAATTAACTAGAAAAGAAAGTAAAAGCTGAAATATAATTATTTCAACTCTATTTGTTTTTTACATGTTTGATGTATTTTACATTCATAGAAATTTTAACTCTGAGTATTGTTATTTTTTATCTTCTTTAGGCAATGAAAAAAAAGCACACATACTGAGAGTATCAAAAACAGCCTAAACCAACAATTACATTAGTTGAAGATTTTCATAAAACTGCTTACTGAATTCTTTAAAAAAAAACACATCTGATGTGTATAAGAGATGCATAAAACTGCTTACTGCATTAATTAAAACAGCCTAAAAAAACTATTGCATTAAATCATGCAAAAACTACATAATTTATTAATCAAAAACAGGCTAAACCAAGTTCTACATTAACTAACTTTTATTCAAAAAAAATATCCAATACCAACAATTATATTAATTAATGATTAAGGATCGCCGGAAACATTTTTCTTGCCTACAGTACAGAATACTAATTAACGTTTTCTGTTGTTGTCTACGCTAAATTCAATGTACTTTAAATGTAAGAAATTAATGTATGCTGGCTTCATAAAATGGAAATGATTTATTTACGAGTTATAGTGATGAAATATTAAACGAGAATTTACCTAACTAACCAGTAACTTAACACTAACGTTCCCTAGCTTTTCCTAAAAAATTTAATTTAAAAAAATACTACCAGAAACATGCTAATT
>NW_022747937.1:0-861 GCF_011630105.1 Anneissia japonica | reverse complement strand
AACTGTACTGAGTATTCGGTACATTTCCACGTCAGGTAGGGCAAAATTACACCTATACATGTTTGTCCTGACGCAAATCCAGTTATTGTCTATTATTCCATCACGACTATAGATATTGAGTTAATTACGTTTCCCCTTTGACACCTTTGTCATCGAATCTCCTGCATTTTGTGCTATAAGTATAACATTAGGCTTATTAACATTATTATTTCCTCCAATATATCACAATAACAAAATTTTTATCTTTCGTGGGGAACACCCACCTTTATTCAAACAATTTTACATAATTTCTTTATTATCATCATCATCATCATCATTTACATATAAAATACATTCCTCAATAAACCTATGCCTAATAAAATACAACAAAATAATCTTGATATTTAGTAACAATATTAAAAATATAATACAAATTTCAACTTTTCACAAAAAAAAAAAGGAAGAAAGAACATTGAAAATCCCAGTATAATATAACGGAGCAATTTTAGGCCTACGATACTCCTTGATTTGATTTGATTTATGCGATATCATAAACAAATGAAAACAACAAATGCAAAACTAAGAGGTATAGAATCAAAAGTTATGATCCTATAAAAGTTGTAGTCCCCTATTTGGGATAATTAATAATTTACAAGGCCTCTAAGAGAATAACCCTCTATAATACAGGACTTATTTTCAGAGGGATCCCAAAGGCACAAAATAGATGGCACCAAAAATATTGGCATTAAGTAAAAAGAGATACAAACAAAGATGGAATAAATCCAGAGAATAGGGACGGGGTCCGTTTATATGCATCAATTGCTGATACAGTCTAAATTATTTGTAAATTGACAGATGAAATCATATAGATATTAAGGTCTC
>NW_022747936.1:0-517 GCF_011630105.1 Anneissia japonica | reverse complement strand
ATTATGCATTTTTATTAATATTATTTTAATATTATTTTTATTAATGCTGGTTTTATTATTTTAAATGAAACAGAGTAACAAGGGCAACGATTTAAAACACTTTAATTTTGGCGTAGTTTAGCTTTGCATTAAAATTTCTTTTGGTAATTATTTTGTATACAGTAAAATTGGGGCAGAGAACGATATGAGCAATAATACTTATTTATAGGCATATTATATGTACATTAAATATATATATATATATTTGTTAAAATTAAAAGAAAAACAAAGCAACGACATAAAACACTTTACAGTAGTTTTGACTTAAATATTTAGTAAATACACAGTAATTTGGGGCTGAGTTAACTTGGGGCCGAGTTGACTAGTTTGGGCCGAGTTGACTAGTTGGGGCCGAGTTGACTTGTGGCCGAGTTGACTTGGGGCCGAGTTGACTTGGGGCCGAGTTGACTTGGGGCCGAGTTGACTTGGGGCCGAGTTGACTTGGGGCCGAGTTGACTTGGGGCCGAGTTGACTGGAG
>NW_022747935.1:0-6257 GCF_011630105.1 Anneissia japonica | reverse complement strand
CATGGGCTTCTTTTCGAGATAGTACAGTAGGCCTGTTATACTGTAAATGAATTTCAAAGAAAAAGGGATAAACAATGAAAAACACACTTGGCTTTTTTAGTAGTTTAGGTGATTTAATGCCAATTAATACACTCCATGATACAGATTGATGTTCTCTCTGATGTTGTGTTTGGATAAAAATACTGTACTGTAATTTTAAATAACGGATCCCAAGTTTTAAACATTTTTTCAGTACTCCTATTGTTTTATAGTAGTAATTCCCAAAATTGGCAGCATTCGTTTTAAAAAAGAAGCCCCCTCCCCTGCTCCTCTTTACTTTGCAATTGAAAAGTAGCCCATCAAAGAAGCCCATCCAACAGTCCTAAATAAAAGAAGCCCAGGGCTTTTATTTAAGGTTTTACGGTATATGGTCATGATGTGCCTATATATGGTCATGATGTGATGTCATCATGACCATATTTAGGCAAGTCAGATGTTTTTGTCAAATAAAATTTGATAGTCTCAACAGTGCTTTAAGTTCTTGGCTTCAATCCACATCATTATTACCATAATATTTATTTTATAATTAAAAATTGCAACTTCTCCACACCTCACAAAGAGATGGTTGTAAAGAGCATCATTAGTTTCAACAGGTTCCCAAGTTGAAAGAAGCCACAGTACTTACAGGAGATCTTGTTTTAAAATGAGCTTTCTTAACACGTCCAAACTATATTTTGCTGTGCATGGAGATACCCATTTGACCATTTGATAATACAGTAGTACAAACATGTAAATATAATGTATTTGTAGGAAATTGGTTAGTTTCCGGTGAAATTTTTGCTTTCCTGCGGGAAGCAACATGATTTCCAGGACCCCTGGTCTCATATGACCATCTCTGTATTTGTAGGCTTCATAAGATTCCAAAGGATTTGCTTCACCTAGATAGAATATTCTTAGTGAATATGGTGTTCACCATTCAAAGCAAACCTTTTAAACTGGAAATACTTGTGTATGTATTCTGTTATTTTTAGCTCTTTACATTGAGTATTCTGTAGGTCTGTAGAAGGTGGTATTGCTCTCATTATAGAGTAATGTACTCCACAAATATTATAATAATAAAAATAATATACTATATGCATTTTATGGGATAAAATTAAAAGTGTTATAGAAAGCCTCACTTGTCAAATAGATCAATAGTTTTAACAATCGTACAATGCAATGCATGTTCTAATCATAATCTCATTTATTGCCCATCATTTGACAATTTATGACTGTTAATTTTGAATAAATAATGGCATGTTATAAATTGTGTTGTAGTAACATTTCAAAATTGTGATAATTGTTTATTATTTTAGCTTGGTGGTGAAGCAGGGGTTAGTTCAGCGCAACTACAAAAAGTGAAGACTCTGTTTCGGATAATGCCATTCGTCATGCTTCCCTTCATTGCATCCATGCCCAAGGTAAAGATAACCAGTATAAGAAGTAATGTCGAATAATTGATTTTCAACAATATCTTTTAAGTAAAACCTGCATGTAAAAGGAAATGGTTCATGATAATATTGTTTTTATATTACATCTCAAATGCGCTCAACATTCCTAAAATTATATACAATTTAAAACAACTAAAATTTTTAAACAACTAAAATTGAATAAAACCTGTAAACATATGTTAATTAGTAATTTTTCAATTATAACTACAGTTGCACAGCCAATCCATTCAATCTTCGATTCATCATGGTAATTTTCTCTTGGAAACCATAGTTTTATTGCGTAAATGTATTCTAAAGCTGGGCAGACGTTGTCGGCCAACGAATCCATCTCTGCTTTCTGTAAGCACTTGACGACTAAGTGTCGTCTGCTTATTATTGGTAGCAGTATGAGCAGATTGTCCTTAACAGCAATCCTCCGCATGTGCCTTGTCGCTTTCTCAGAGAAATCGCATCAGCCAATGATTGTCTGCGCAGTGTGTGCCCAGATTAACAAACCATGTTTTTTTCCCTTTGTAGGCTGTTTTCTGTTACTGGATAACTTCCAACTGCGTATCAATAGCTCAAGTTGGATTGTTAAAATTCCCTGCTGTCCGCGATGCCTTGAAGATTCCTAAACGTATTAAGCACAAACCCGGTGACATGCCAAAGCAGGAAGGCTTCGTAGCAAGTGTGAAATCAGGTAAATGTTTCTATATTTTTGCCGTTACAAAAATTGGGTTGTTAGGGATTATGTTTTAAATATGGAATGTAAAGTACTTAACTTGCTATACATAAATTACTACAAAGGAAAGGCTAAATAAAATATTATAACAATAACAGAAATAATAATTGTTGTTGATATTTTACGGTAAATCCTGTGTTTTATTACATTTCTGTATCTTTTTGAATTTCAGGCTGGAAAAATGCTCAATCATCATTTGAAGTTGACCAAGCCAAGAAAAGCCAGCTACAACGATTAAGGGAATCTGGCACAGGGCCGGTGCCCCAAACCTTCTCGTACGACCCAACGAAGCAGCAACCGACCCCAGCCCAACCAATGTCAACAACAACCAAATCTGCCCGCAAGAAAGTTCGCTAGGTGTTTACTAGGAGTGTGTAATTACGAAAAATTTTAAAAAACTGCTGGAGAATTGCTACTTTGTACTCCAGTGCTGCAGTGTGGAGGTCAACATGCTTGCCTTCCAATCCTCCCAGGACCTGTTGTGCTTACTTCTTTTAATACAAACTTGGTACTATTGTTTTCAGTGGTGTGTCTAGGATTATTGACATGGGGTGGGGGGGGGAGAAGCATGAAAGGATTATTGACATGGGGTGGGGGGGGGAGAAGCATGAAGGTTAATTTGTGGAGGCCTTGATGATAAGTGAGGGGACATCAGCTGGCAAAATATAGTAATACAAGGTGATTTTTAACTTCTTAAGCGTAATTGTGGAGAGGGAGGAATTGAAGCCCTTTTTGGGGGGGGGGGGCCTAGTATCATTGCACCTACGCTATTCTTTTGTATTTTATATTATGATGGTTGTGGCACTGTCACAACCAAAACATAATCATCTAAAAATAAATTTAATATGTTTGTTGTATTTTATGACATGTAACTGAGTACAGTATAATAATGTCAACTTGGTGTCAACTTGCCAAAAACAAAATACTATCATTTTAAAAACAGGACCCCAAGTACAATAATCAGTTTTTAACAACAAAATCTTTCCTATAAGGTTTCAAATATCCTGAAGTAGATAAGTGCAAAACAAAAGGAGGTTTTTTGCACTGTTCAAATATGACAGATTGTTATATTATACACTACTAAACAATTAATGCCCTTAACAAGATTTAAACACAAGACACTCCCGCTAAGCCCTGCACACCCCCCCCCCTCCTTCAATATTGTTACTAAGGTGCCACAAAACAATAACGTACCCAAACGTGTGTTTGTAGGGTGCACGCATTCCTGGCCCTGTTTGATTGACACTGGAAAGGTCCATTATCATTTGGTATCTCCACTGAACTAAGAAACCAAGTCATAAATTTTTTTCAAGTTCTTGTTGCACAACCCGCAATAAACTAACAAATCGCACTACTAAACTTGATACCTCCAATTGGTGATATACAAAGATCATAAAAACAAAACCAGTTTATACTGATGAAAGTGTTATTTCATACCAAATTATTTTACTGTACAAAAATTTGCATGTATAATACATAAATAAATAAGAAGACTAACAAAAACAAGCAAATGTGAACACCATTCACATTAAGATTATGTATGACATATTGATTCATATTTCCTGCATAAATAAGCAACACTGCAAACCTGTTATCTATATAAGAGAAAGTGTAAAAGAAACAGGAATACTTTATTAATGTTTCGTAAAAATATATTGCACAAATATCTTAGGGTAGAAATATTAAACGAACAGAAAGACTGGAATACATGCAGCCACTGGAAAATTCAAAATCAAGACCACCGAAAAGTATGATTAGTTGGAGTGAGGGTAAATGATGCTTAAAAACAAGAAGCTGACCCTGTGCAAAACGTTGAAAACAACACATATATAAAAAATGTGAATCTGTACTGCTTCAATGGTCCGCATTAAAACCGGGCACTAACTGCATTCTACGATGGTCGTTCACTCCATGGGAGCGCTCAACGACACGACGCTGTCCGCTGATTGTTGGTGGCAGTCTCAATGGATCGTCATTAAAAATGATCCATTCCGTGCAAGTTGTGGCGTCGCATTCGCCATAGAATTGTGTCGGCGACTTGGCGATTGCCCGGCTTAAGACTCAATTATTTAATAGAATTTCAGTACATGGCTTGAATACAATAAAAATCAAGACAAATTTGGTCTTTCATTTTGTTTTTAACAATTTCTTAATCTTTTATCAAGACAAGGAATATTTATTTATACATGCATCAACTGCTTTATATTAAACACTCATATTTATTGCAGTAAAATATAAGAATATAGTTTCTAACATTAAAGGTGACGAATCATTAGAAAACATTCTTGTAGTTTCTGGATATACCATGGTTCTGATTAGATGGCGCTGCTTGTTTGAAGTATATACTCTGAAAATGAGCTTTTTTATTTTGGCAGGGCTAGATGGACCTACATAACATGCTGCATTAACTCATAAAAACCATATTTCTTATCAGAATTTATTTATTTAATCCATCAATTTCTCCTACCAATAGCCATACAGTGATGGTCCACTTTTTCCACTCTGCTATAGTACTGCTAATAATTTGCATTGTAATCTCCTAGAGCATTTGAATGCTATACTTGTGGCGCCCTCTATAACACATCTACAATAGCATACTATGGAAGCCTGGTGTTCTATCTCATTCACACTTAGCTGATACAGACAGTACTGTGGGGGCCTGCTTGTCTAGGCCCCACTTCTTACCATTTACTACCATCACCACTGGTGTTTCCACCCTTATACTGGGGAACTTGATAACCTACAATGCAAGGAAAACAGAATTACTTGGTGATGGACAAAAATAGAACGTAAATAAGCTTCTTTTAAGTGATTTTAATTCCTGAATAAAATGATTTTAATTCCTGAATAAAATGAAATGAAATGAACCAAAGTTTGAAATACATAATATATTGTCTCCAGCAATATTTTGAAAAATATAACACTAAAACAATATTGATACAGTAATAACATATTAATAATTATTAATAAGGTAAATAAATAGTTTCAAAATATAATTAACAACTATAACAACAATAGTAATCAAATAACAAAAAAATAATCATGAGATAACTAACAAAAAATAAAATATTGATAATGATAATCGGCTTCAACACTAGTCACTAAGTGCAAGCTCGGTAGTCTAGTGGTAGTTATCTGGAGGTCTTCAACTTGTGTTCGATTCCCACACGAATCACCTGCGATTTTTTTTTGCTTGTATTTGGAAACATACTGAGTATTCGGTACGATAATACATCAGGTAGGACAAAACATCACTCCAATGATAATCCTATCATAACTTTTATTACATGACATATGCAGAGTTATTACAATGGATAGCCGCTACCAAATTCATTCTTTACTTTGCGTTTTGAACCTTTTAAAAATGCATTAGTTCACAGTTTTAAATTTTGAAAATACATTTTGAATTTAAACTTGTGTTCGATTCCCACACGAATCACCTGCGATTTTTTTTTGCTTGTATTTGGAAACATACTGAGTATTCGGTACGATAATACATCAGGTAGGACAAAACATCACTCCAATGATAATCCTATCATAACTTTTATTACATGACATATGCAGAGTTATTACAATGGATAGCCGCTACCAAATTCATTCTTTACTTTGTGTTTTGAACCTTTTAAAAATGCATTAATTCACAATTTTAAATTTTGAAAATACATTTTGAATTGAATTAAATAATAATAACAATTAAAAAAAATAGAGATTGCTTATTAAGCCAGGGTTTATATCTCAGTTGAGATCAACTGGTATCCTTATGTGCCCACCATATGGTAAAAACACATTAAATATTCTGTAATTGAAGATGCTGTAACATGGTTAAAGGTGCCCTCAAGCGTAAAGCGATTGTCATGGAGCAGTGCATAAATATATTTAGACGTACGTGCGATTTATTGTGTTCTTAGACTATACATTTTGTTAGACAGGTAATTTTGATTGTTGTGATTTAGCCTGTTCATTGTATATATTTTGGAAATATATGTTGTGTCTCCCGATGATACCCAGTTACTTTTCAAATATAAGGTAATAATTTAAGTACTTGCTTACCTTATCACTAGCATGAA
>NW_022747934.1:446-870 GCF_011630105.1 Anneissia japonica | reverse complement strand
CGACGGACTGAAGGGCGTGACTCTAAAGACGAACGTCGAAGACGACCTGACTGGCCTGTACAAATAGAAATAGAAATGGAAAAACGTGTTGAATTCCGTGTCCTGTTGAATAACCAAAAAACATCGTACGTTTCAAGTAGCAGTTTGGATCAACTGACGAAAAACGTCGGCATTCTTTCGCAGCAAGAAAATCTAGGCCTGCACCGAGAACACGTAATCGAACTGAATCTGGACGCCGTTCTTCCGATCCTCGCAAGAAAGGCGGCAGAAGTTGCTTTGAAATTGGTCGACAATCTCACAATCGACTTGGAGTTTCCCGATTTGAACACATACGTGTACGTAGCTTCCGTACTTTCGTTTCTTTTGGCCGACGACCTCGTAACGACCAAATTGGAATCCGCCGCTTGGGCAGCATTAAAAGAAC
>NW_022747934.1:0-393 GCF_011630105.1 Anneissia japonica | reverse complement strand
AGATGTGTATAGCGACCCGTGGTTGAGGTTTCTAGCCATATGCGAACCGTTTCTTTTTGGAAACTTCGCCGCTCCCGTCCTCGACGGATACCGTCCCACCAACCGACGTTATAATCAATTGAAGGCGTGGGGGCACGAAGAGAACGTGCTGCGCATGCAGTTTTTAATGATGGGTTATTACTGTTTTCCGTGCCGGATAACATTGTCCGACTTCATAAACGACCTGCCGACGCCACCGGAATTCGCTGACACGTCGATACCGTTTTTCGATTTCCTGAGAATTTGGAAATTCGTCATTGTCAATTCGGACGAAAAACGTCAACGTCTTTACGCCATGATAACATTTGCTTACATATTCTCTATCGACGACCCAGAGAAACACACTTATCACGC
>NW_022747933.1:0-1088 GCF_011630105.1 Anneissia japonica | reverse complement strand
TATGCAATTTTCAGGCATCTTCTTGACTTACAAACTTACATTGCAGATGAAAAATGAGGGGATCATCCCCCTCCCATCCTAAAAATATGTCGGGAGTTGTCCCCTGTGATCTGCCCCAATGGGTTCTGGAAGGGGCGTCCCCTTTTATTTGAGATTTTTTGGAATTAGTAGACAGCTAGACGCGCTTAGAGGTGACATCTGAAAAAAAGTTAGGCTTAAAATAGAAAGTATGTTTTACCAGGGTAACCTTACTACAAGTAACATGTATACATGAGAAGCACACACACACAAGACGAGTGACAATTTTTTTTTTCAAGGCCACCGGGTGGCTAGCCACCAAATAAACCAAATTCAACCCCCCCCCCCCAGATCTGCCACTGAGATAAAATACATGTTAAAATACTTGATGAAATTGGAGGTCATTTGAACCTCATAGAAGTTGTACACTTGTGAGTCTATTAGTAGTAATTAATTGTTTTTATTCATATACATTAAAATTGTTAAAAGTTAAATAATAAAAAAAAGAGATAACAGGGTTAAAACTTATATAAATTGCACAGAAATGTGATTAATATATGTTTGAATTAAGAAATGTTTAAAAATAATCTAAATAAAAATACAATAGGCCAATACGGTAAAATCAGTACTTAAAATATGCTAACGTTTATTTACTTTTTTCAGGAGTGCTTTTCAGCAAGTTGCCAAAAATGCGAGTTTAGTTCGTGACTTTCAAAAAGAGGTTAGTTTTCTAGAATTTTTGTAATGCTTGATTGCTAGAGCTTGTGTTTGTTAGACTGCATGATTACTAGACCTTGTGTACACGACAAGAGAACTGAAAAATAAATGTTGAATAGAGAAAGCTAGAGACTCAATGCGCTGTTATTGGTCTTGAGACACGCTGCTTTGTTAGCTGCTGTAAAGCTTCTAAACAACTAGGTTCTGTCATAGGGCTGCTGTTGTTTTTTTTGCATGTACATGCATCCAGTAAGTTGATTCAGCAAGAAACTGTGTTTCATTTAAAAAAAAATTAGTATCAACTTTTTCTTTACAGATATTTCTTTTACCACCTACAAGAGGTGTCAGGGAAA
>NW_022747932.1:0-1259 GCF_011630105.1 Anneissia japonica | reverse complement strand
AACTATACTTAATGCATATACAAAATTTTAATTATAGACGTATTCTTACTAAGTTGCGTTTAGGATTCCTTGAATTAGAAATTGAAACTGGTAGATGGGCAAAAATTGATAAAAAAGATAGATTATGCAAACATTGTACATTAAATTTAGTTGAAGATGAGTACCATTTTACTTTAATTTGCCCTTGTTACACTGATATTCGTAAACATTATATATTCAAGTATTTTATTGTTAATCCATCCAAAGTTAAGATTACTCAATTAATGTCCACTACTGATATCAATACAATAAGTTGTTTATGTAAATTTCTTTATCACTCATTTAAACGTAGAAGTGATCATTCCCTCTGTAAATAGCTATTATATTTTATTTGGGCCAAAGGCCTTATATAAAAAATGAAATAAATGTCCTTGGCCAATACGTGCCAAGGAACGGAACAACTTTTCGATACGGGCTTATTTTCGAGATTACTTTTACAATGGAGGCAATAGTTTCTTTTACAAACTGAAGAGGGGGCTTCTTTTCGAGATGGGCTCCTTCTCGACATTAAGCCCACGAGGCTTCTATTCGAGATTTTACGGTGTAGGGCTATAATACAAGGGATATGTTACCATAAAGAATGCAATCGCTTCTGATTTATACTGTCAATTTTTACACTGGCCAATCTCACCACAGGTCATATTTAATCCTGAAAGTACTTCGAACATCTAACACATTTGACAAGAAGAAACTAGCAGTCAAGTTAACGTTAACTGTGTAGATAGGAAGTAACTACCAGAAGCGATATCATAAAATGTTGTAAATAATTTCAGAAAAAAAATTTCTGACAAAAAAAGTTTATTTCTTCAGACATTTTTGAAATTTGTAAAATGTTTACTATTTCAAATGGAAAACTATGTTTCTTACAATATTGTAGATGGAATAGATGTGGTTGCGACGGAGGTATTCATTATTCCAACACCTCCCACAGATATAAGTGCACGTGAGTTCCTTCAGTTATTTTTTTTTTACGAAATGTTTGCCGTTCAGATATAGCATGGCTACGAAGCCAAAACATTGCTCCTAGTCATGAAAATACTTCATCTTTGATAAAGCCGTTTATGCTTTTTATTTTTCGAGCGGTGAAATAGTTTATTCATAGCGTTTGCTTTTTTTTTTATAATCACATGATTACGTGTACTTATTTTCTTATGTCAAACTCTAACTTTCATTCCACTAATGATAGTTGCTGCGAACCTAACCTTACAAACTTTACCCAT
>NW_022747931.1:0-1061 GCF_011630105.1 Anneissia japonica | reverse complement strand
CAAAACTGTGTCCAAAAGGAATTGGGCCGATCGATACCGGTACCCAATTGATTTGTTTTCTTTTTTATAACCTCTCAGCCGTTTTGGCGATTTGAATGCTATAATTTCCTTTCTTTACATTTTCTTTTTGCTTTCCGGGGACCGAGCAAACACAAAACGTTCTTATAACGTTTGCGAAATTAATTGTGGCTAATGTCAACGTTCACACAACGTTGTAAGAATGTTCAAACGTTGTGAGGTTATGAAATTAGGTTATACTTACATATGATTCTACAAAATAACGTTTTTATCACCTAACACGTAACGTTATTATAACGTTCTTAGAACGTAATTTGTGGCTGGGGAGGAGGGTTGTCTCCTAAATCTGCCCTGCATGTCATCACTCACTAATTGCATATTTAAGCTAATTTGCAAATGAAAAAAAAAATTTAAGCTAATTTGAAAAAAAAAAAAAAAAAAAAAAAAAAAAATAGGCCTAGTATCTTATTCGATTTCGGATGCTTAAATCTAATTGGTGATACTCCAACAAAAAAAAAAACTATGTAATCATAAAATTCCCATGAAAAACTGGGTACGAAAAACTGGACATCTTGGTGATTGCTCATGCAGAACGAAAACTTCTTTGTGTAGTTGGAATTGGAATGTCAACATTCATAGTTGTCTTCTTAGCATGTGAAACGAGCTCTGTTCACAGTACGAATGTCTAAACAGGTTGGTTATTCAAATTCATATACTTAAGTATACTAAAGAACTGCACGTTTTTGATTAAATTAAGGTTTTGTTTTTGCAGAATATTTAAAAATCGTCCTGTAGTGGTAGTACGTATTCATAGGATAGGCTACTAGTTAGGCTAGGCCTATACTGTTACTGTACATACAGGCAGCCTAGTTGGGGCCTGGCTAGGCCTACGCACTGAACTAGGCAGGCTAGGCTGGGTAGGCCGCTGTGCCTGTTTGAGCTGACTAATCATAACAGGGCTAATAAATAGTCCCTACACTATGGAACGCCAAAAGGGCAACCTTGAACACTTCAACGATTATACAAACAGTACCAACGAATAC
>NW_022747930.1:0-1046 GCF_011630105.1 Anneissia japonica | reverse complement strand
GCTAAAAAGATTAAATGAAATTAAACTATACAGGAGGCCGCTAAATGTATTATACAATATTATACCATGGAGGAAATATATTAAGGAACGCACATCATGTTAGACACAGAACGCGCATCGCGTATGAAACAAAATGGCTTCTAAATTCTCAATGTCGCAACTCTTTCTATCTATGGCTCTGTCCGTATTATCACCTCATGAATATTAATTTTAATAATTAACACAAAAATTTACAATAAAAAATGGTTTATAAATTGAACTAAAAGGGAAACTATACATGCGAAAAACACGTATTTTTTTCAAATTTCAATGCATTTTCAGGAAGCTTGGGTAATTTGGGGAAATTTTTGCTGAATCTTGGGTAATTTCGACCCAGTGTCATTGGGTATATCAAAAATTGTGAAGAGCATAACAATAACATTAACAACATACATAGCAAAGAAGCATCATGAGTGTGCATTTTGGATTGACTCCCAGAGTGGCTCGGAGTCGATCTCTGAGTTTGAGACTCAGTGTAGCAAGCATAGTTGGGATTTCTTACCGTTCGGTACTGCTGCTTCAAGTGTTTTGGATATTTTTGCTTACATTTTTGGAGTGATTTTTAAGTGATCTTGCTAATACCGGTCTTCCAGGCAGGTTGTGTCTGTGTTCACACATTACAACCTGCCTGTGATTGCCTGGTTGGTTACCTGTAACTGCTGGTAGGCCTAATTTGCATATGGCTAAATGTGCTATCTCTGCGTGGAGAGACATGGCCTACTCCAGAGACGCATTATTAGCTTATAATTGTACTAAATATCAGATTGAGTTACCAATTGCTGTATTAGATCATATTCGCTCATTGGGAATTTACAGAGGTAAATATATACAGTACAACAACTAGGCCTAGGCCTAGCCCTACGACTACGTTTTTTAGGCCATTGACATTACTGTACACTGTACTGTAGGCCTAGACCCTAGATTTGATGATTTGTGGAAGATGAAAGGGATTGCTACATTAAATCTCTACCCCCACCTGGCATTTCCCCCACCTGGCATTTCCCCCA
>NW_022747929.1:0-1035 GCF_011630105.1 Anneissia japonica | reverse complement strand
TAGTAAAATTCATCATCATCACATTACCATTATAGTCAAAATGAAACGCCAACAAATTTCCCATGGTCTTTTATCAGGGATTTACTTAATATAGGACAGCTTAGGCCTCATTACAGCTTACTAAGCTTTAACCATATATACTATGATCAACAAATCACAACTTTTTTTCGCATTTAGCACAATTTTCTTCACTTTTTATTGTTATTAATATTAATATCAATTATTACTATCGTCATCATCATCATTGTTATTATTATTACTATTAGTAGTAGTATTATTAAACAAACATTTAAAGAAACTTGCAAAAGGATAAAAATGAAATTGAACACAGTATCGCATTTCTATATTAAAAGACCTGGCCTGAGATTTATGGATTTAAGATTTTTTTAAATCACGCTTAGGCTTATGTGTTCTATTAGGCCTATGTATAACGTGTACTGATGCATATTTACATCTTTAGAAGTGTTTATTTTAAGTGATCCCAGGAAAGAATTTGTATTGGCTCAAGAATAAGCTTTAAAATTTTAACACTGTGTACAAAGGGGGGGGGGGGAGCCGCGGCTCCCACGGCTCCCCCCCTGGATACGTCCCTGTGCTAGCTTACTGTAGTTTAAGCCTCACTTACTTTAAACAAAGGACTCACTCAGCGGGTTGCTTGGGTGTTGCTTGTTGGTGAAATGAAGCTTGGTTAGCCTAGAGAAATGACTTCCAAAAAACTTGAAATGACTTCCAAAAAACTTGAAAATTACAGCAAAAGCAGTTCTATCAAACCATAGAAAGTCATACACTCACAATCCATAATATACGACTATATGACCAGTAAATTAGTGTACAAAATTGACTGTTGTATCCTGAAGTTATATTGAAGGTATAATTTTCAATTTTAGCAGGACATCTTGTTTAATATATATGTATATATATATACATATACACATATATACATATATGTATATATGTATATATGTATATGTAAGACCTTCGGACACAGATCATTTTCATTTGCTGCAGCCACACTCTGGAACGCACTACCACTTC
>NW_022747928.1:506-909 GCF_011630105.1 Anneissia japonica | reverse complement strand
AAGGTTTTTGGTGCTTTTGACATCTAAGAAACTCTCTATGCTAAACATTTTATCACCAATTCTATGACTGGTCGAACAGTTTTTTATAGGAATCTAAATTGTGCATCGTAGATTAGTTTTACTACATTCAAGTATGATAATGTTTGGTCATAAATTACTCCTTCATCATGGAGAGACAAGGCAACATCGATATTGGTGCGTAATTTTGTATGTTATTATGTTCCCCTTTACAAATAGGTGTTTTTTGCTATTTTTAGCATGCATTGAAATATACCAGTCACCAGTGTAACATTTATAATGTGGGATAGGTTTTGAAAGAATATCAGAATAGAGTTTTATATATTGTGCACCTATATCATAATGTCCTGCAGATTTGATGATGTTTAGTTTATCAATATATTTC
>NW_022747928.1:0-463 GCF_011630105.1 Anneissia japonica | reverse complement strand
GGTTTTACAAACATAGAGCAACATTGATTATTTTGACAGAAATACAGTTAGTACTATATATAGTTTGTTCCTTATTTTAAGTAATCTTTTGCCTATGTTAACAAATATATTGTTAAAGCCTCAGCTTTTGGTGTACTGCATAATATATTTGTTTCAATAGGCCAAAAAAAATAAATGTTCTGTCTCTGGTCCGCGCGCGTCGATTTAGACCATACGTGTCAATTTTTTTTAATTTTTTACCGGACATACAACATCGCCACCTATCCTGAATTTTGGGGTGCAGCTTATCCATTCTAGGTTTGGCCATTGCTAGCCCAATTAATTAAACTAGGGTAGGACCGGTTTGTATTGTAGGCCTAGTATTTGTAATTATACTCACTACAGTGCATGCTGTACTGGGATACTAAATCATTCATTCATAAACAATTTTGAAACACGCTGTTCGAAAACTGCCAAACTACTT
>NW_022747927.1:0-532 GCF_011630105.1 Anneissia japonica | reverse complement strand
GTTAGCAGGGGCGCCGCAAGCTATAGCCATAATATCGGCGCTGGTTCGAACGGCACACTCGCCTACTGTATGGTTCTGGTGGTAGAACCAGTCTTCTCGGATAAGGACTATAAACCGTAGGCCCAGTGTATACAATGGCTCGTGTGCACTATAAAGAACCCAGTACATCCTTCGAGACGAGTAGGGGGATACCCCGGTGCACTGGAACAGACAGCCCCTGTGGTGGACGACGAGAGTTGCTGGTACCGGGTAGCACAGACACGATGGGACCCTTAGGGGCAAAGACAGTTATTGATCGAGTTCCTAGTCCACATTTCAAGCGCCCTGAGCATCTTACATTAGATGGATTTGTGCGCTATATAAAACTACACTATTATTTTTTATTATTATTTATATTTATTATTATTCAGCAAAACAAACAGGGATTATGGTCATACAGATTTAATCAAACACACCATAGATACTGGGAATGAGGCAACTAGTTTATAGGACTTCTAAGATGAGAGAGGAGATAAGGAGACAGTGCGATGAG
>NW_022747926.1:412-597 GCF_011630105.1 Anneissia japonica | reverse complement strand
ACTGACAGAAAACACTTTTAAGGGCAGATATAATGGACATAGTAGCTCATTCCGTAATGAAAAGTGCAAAAACAGCACGGCACTTAGCCAATACATTTGGAAACTTAAAGCCGATAATATAAAATATGAAATTAAGTGGAAAATATTAGGTAAATGCAAACCATACTCCAATATCAGTAAACGCT
>NW_022747926.1:0-393 GCF_011630105.1 Anneissia japonica | reverse complement strand
GAGAAATATTTCATTATATGTAACCCTGAATTAAGCTCACTTAACCGTAGGAATGAATTGATTAGTGCATGTAGGCATAGAAGAAAATTTCTACTGCGGTACCAATATACATAGGCCTACAGAGCTTCTAATCACATCTATAAATAATAATGAGTATACTAATTAACCTGTTTACCAATAAACTATATAACAATATAATCTATATAGCAATTAACAGTTCCACCATGCATGATGTTATTCTGCAGTCTCATTCAGAGCCTAGCACGTGATGATTGAGGAAGTACCTCATGAAACAGCCTGTAGTGCAATAAAATGTTGAATTTGTAACCAAGCGTCATCTTGTTTTGATTTTATATTGCTCTGCTTATGTATTGAGCACTGTTGTCTGGATGA
>NW_022747925.1:0-974 GCF_011630105.1 Anneissia japonica | reverse complement strand
AACAATATCTTAATTTAGTAAACAAAATTGGCTTGCATACTATTCTTTGCACAGGGCACAGTTTCCGTCGGCAGTTAAAGAAGGGCTTAGTTACACCATTTTTTTTCAGGTTGTTGAAAGTTTTTAGTGCAGTGTGCAAATAAGGCTTTTGTAATGAGCTCTATATCAAATTTGGCTTCGCATTTTACTTTGGAGGGAGCACTGTATAAAATTCAGTAAAACAAATTTTGCTTTGTAATTTTTTTTCGAAGTTCCGTGAAAATTTTCTGTGCATTACGAGTACTAATACGTTTTTGGAGGGAGCGCCATATATAAAATTCAGTACAGTAAATAAGTTTTGCTTTGTCTTATTTTTTGCAGAAGGTGCAGTTTTACGAGTCTTTACGCTTAGAAATAGGTGAGAGCGCTATTTTGTTACAAGATCTTTGAGTAAATAACCAACCCACTTACCTCCAGTCTTCTCACCTCCAGTCTTTTCGTCCCTGTACCATTCTTTGCCAGCATACAGCATAAATTTATTAATACATATACCATAGGCCTATCTAATTCCTCCAGGCTTCTCGTCTATTTACCATTCTTTGCCGGCATACAGCATAAATTTATTAATAAATATACCATAGGCCTATCTAATTCATCAATCAATTATGTATTTGAATTACTGTATTAAAGATATTGTCTTTATATTTTGACATTATTGACACGTTTCTAATACTTTGATTACGTTAAAATAAATCTGAAAAACATCTTGGCTTCAGCAGATGGGTTCACAGTAGATGGCGTCACAGAGCGATGACTTCATTTTATATCATTATATAATATAAAATATATTTTTCATTGTGGTGGAATGTTGTTTAAGACATTAGTTTCTTGTATCCTTCAGTCAACTCTTCTCTTCATATCTGTAAATAATAAAAAATGTTAAAAATTAACCAAAATAATTGTTGAAATAAATGCTATCATACAGTATATGTAAA
>NW_022747924.1:0-935 GCF_011630105.1 Anneissia japonica | reverse complement strand
CCAGTGATTTTCATATTAGGCTGACCGCTAAGTAAAAAATACATATTCAAAATTTAAAAGAACATCTTTCAATAAAAGTTTTTAAAGTAATTTTTGCATATTAAAATAAATAAAAATTTACTGTTGAGGAGGCTGTAGAACTGGATGATGCAGAATTAGATGTGTTTTGATGGCTTTTTGGCTGCTTCAGCCTTTTAGCGACATTTTCTGCAATGGTATGCTCACGTATCTGCTTGGTTAATTCACAAACTGTACAATAATGAAAAGTTTTCAAGAAAAAGCATCATTAAATAATTTATAAAAATAATGAATTATAATATTTTAGACAGTGAATTTGTAAATTAAATTATATTCTAAGAATGTATAATATTAATACCATCCACATCCTTTTGTTCATTCTATTTGCAAAAACATGTCATCAAAATAATTCATAAAAATAAATTTTATAATAATAAATAGACAGTATATTTGTAAATTAAATTATGTATATTTCAAAAAGTGTAATATTCATACCATCGACATCCTTTTGTTCCTTCCATTTGCTGAAATCTCCTTTAACAGTATAAAATACTGTTGTTGTTACAATACCATCTGTTGATGGTTCGTTGTTTTTAAATCTATTGACATTTAGATAAATATAATAACAATAAAATAATTTATTATATAAATATAATCATACAAAATCAATAAAAACTTAGAAACAAGAAACCTGAAAAGTTAATTATATCATATGCAATGGGTTTATAAATTTAAATAATGACATACCAAATATTTTCTTTAACTTTTAAAATAATATTTTGAAATTAACCTTGCTTTTATAACTTCTAAATCAGCAACAGAGTACATAGTACTGTCAAACAATCAAAACTTTATAATATATCCTTAGTTTTGCATTATAAACTTATATTCACAATCAAATATACACAGGATAATTA
>NW_022747923.1:0-727 GCF_011630105.1 Anneissia japonica | reverse complement strand
GGGGGGGCGGGGCCGGGCCGCCCCGCCCTCCCCTAAATCCGCCCCTGCAGTCGTCTATGTTATTAGCATCTGGCCTATATTCCTAAAGGCGGCGTACAAAGAGCGTGTCTGCTTCAACGTGAGTACCATGGGAACCCATTGAATGTTTCTTTCCAATATTTGTTAATAGGATAGTTCCAAGCAACTAGTATAATTGGTCTAGGAAGGGAGTGAATTTTTCCGGCTTATTATATAGAAAGAAGCCCGAAACGGCCATTAACATGTGTGTATTTATAAATAACATTGAAACTATACTTTATTATGCATTTATTTGTGTATTTTATAATCGGAATTGGATTATGTATCAAAATGGAAATAATAAACAAACTACAAACATTGTGTCACGTTGTTCAACTCACCTCATTAGTTTATTTCAATCATTGTCACCTCATTAGTTTATTTCAATCATTGTCATATTGAAGAAAAAGGATGCAAAAATGTAATAACTACTGTGTCTGAGATTAGATATGCCAAAAAATAACATTTATCGCATATGCTTTGTCTATACAGTATTTAATTGGGGTAAACGGCATGTTACATAAAGTATAATGGGTCCGTTTTCTATGACTGGAGACGGCACTATAATTGAAAGCTGGTAACAGCGACCAAAACCTTATAATACCGTAATTTTCAATCGAAAGACATTTCAAACCTCTAACGAATATAAAGACTATTTTAATATTAAGAA
>NW_022747922.1:0-2852 GCF_011630105.1 Anneissia japonica | reverse complement strand
TGTTTTTATGCAGGCTAGCAGATCGGCATAGGGGGTGTTTTTATGCAGGCTAGCAGATCGGCATAAGGGGTATTCTTGTGGGCCACAGGCTGGAATGTACTAATAAAAGCTCGTCTACTGGACTCATCATGAATCTGAAATAAAAAAGAAAGTTGTAATTTAGATAAATCATTATCCACACAAATTTAGAAAATGCATGCAACACACTTGAACTTAGTTAAGATATAGATTTTTAGTTGTATAACATTTTCAATAGTTACTGCAAGCTTCAAAAAAGCATGGATTTTAAGTCCAGCAAGAAATACATGTAAAATTTACAGCAAAACATTGTGATGCTTTGAGTATCATTACAAATTTTATGGAGCAAAGTTGATATGTCATTAAGACACAGTTGTGAACATACCTGATTCTTTAAAAAGTCGATAGCAACAACACAGAAATGCTCCCTATCTCTGAGTTCAAGCTTTCCCATGCGACTCACAACATATGGCATACTGGGATAATGTGGTTCAGGAAAACAATAGAAAAGAGGTGGAAGTCTAGTAGGGATACTACTATGTATAATCATCATGCTTTTTATTAGCAATAACATAAAATATATTTTAGTCACCTAGTCAAATCAATTTGACTGTAAGCACATGTCTGACTTTTAATTTCCTGAATCTGAATACAGTAATTAATTGATAACTTGAATGGGTCCAGTAAACTATTTACATCTGACAATTATTAATGAGAAAAAAATAAGAACAAACAATTAATTACTAAATATTTTTATTAATTAGCTAAACGAGGAAAGGATACAAAGCTCTTATCCACTGATTGGTTGAAGCACTAATTAAGAAGCAGGTGAGACTCCATACAGCCATTGCTATTGGCGTTCGCTGGGTGAAGTTTGACAGCGACAACAAAACCCAATCATGCACAAGCTGCACCTGGTCTTTCCGATGCAAATTCTCAAACACCTGTGAATATTATGCAAATACTAATATTGTAAATATACAGGTGAAATTTGTGCATAAAATAATGATTTATTACAATTATGGTTTTAGCCTGGTTCTCACGAGAGCCCTAGTATCCGGATCGGGAGCTAACCGTTAGCGCTAACCGCTAGCACCTGCGTGAGAACGCTCGATCAGTTAGCGCTAACCGTTAGCAGTATCCGGATACGCTAACGGTTAGCAAGCGCTATCGGTTAGTAAGTTGAGGGCGTTTCTATCACACACCAATCACACATACGCGTTTACAATTTCCAGTTTCTTATTGGCCAGTGATTTGATCATCATATTGTTGGTATCCTGATCGGGATTTTCTCGATGGACACACGGCAGCTAATGGTTAGCAGGATCCGGATCCTGCTAACCGTTAGCTGCCGTGTGAGAACATAGCCTTTAGCATGCTTGACATAAATACACAGTGACACACCTGGTGATACACCTGGTTATACACCAGGTGATACACTTGGTGGCACATACACATGAACAACAAGAGACAGGATACTCACCTTAAATACTACCATGGCAATGAGTTGGGGATGAGGCTGCTGATTGGATAAAAACTCTCCAATCACCTTGTTCATTATATCTTGCGGTGGAAAGAAATCATGCAAGAATGCTGGGATGACTTTTGCGATAATCCGTGCTTCACATGGATACCCTTTCCTTATCCTGAGGAATTTAAAAAAAAAATTAATTTATATGCATTTTAAGAATATAATTAAAGAAATGAATTATTTGCTATATAAAATTGTACTAAAATGTCAGGATTAAAAAAAAAACCTAAGTACTATAACTTTTATAATAAAGCTCTGAGTTTCTCCAATTGATCACATTCAATAAATTGGGTAGAAAAAAAAATCAAATACAGTATATGATATTCGAATTGTTCTCACCTATCAAAAAGTACTGTAACCCGTTCCATAGCTGTTAGAAGCTTCTCAGGATCCTGGAGCTCCAATTGGCCAGTTGATTCATCTGTTGGTTGGTGATTATCTTCTCCAGTGTACAGGCAAGTTAACAATAGTCCGAGGGCAGGTATTGAATAATGAGGGGAAAGTATACAGAGCCTGTGACACAGATAAAATAGACAGTAATTATTATTAATAGGAATACAATCAGGTGAGATTGAAGCCAAGCACAAACTGCACTGATCCATGGTTGACCAATGCAATTCAATGGAGGCAGCAATGTGGCACCATTTGATCACATTATAACACCACATGATCACAGAAAAATCACAAAATAATCACAGAAAAATTACTGTATGATTACAAAAGTAAAAATAAAAATGTGAAACTATTAAGAATTTGATACTAATGAAATTTAGTATAATATTTACCACCAGTCAAGATAAATAGTATACTAAATGCACACCCACCCCACCACCCCCCTTTCAACTTTTCCTTATTACTTGTAACTGTGGTTAGTAGGTCCATACCTTTCCATACTCAATTTCACTAAAATATCTGCTATGTGTGAGCTTGGGATTTGCGATATAAGCAGCCTCTCGAGGCCCTTCATGATGCATTGGTAGACTGCAGGAGAGGTTGTATCCTCATTCATGGAGGCTAGTGAAACACAGGTCTGTAAGAACAATGAAAGCATTAATAGTCATATATAGTCATGACGTGCCTATATATGGTTATGATGTGATGTCATCATGACCATATTTAGGCATGTCATGTCAAATAAAATTTGCGAGTCTTGAGTCTTAACAAGGCTTGAAGCTCTGCCAACACTATCAAATTTTCTTTGACAAAACAACTGTTGTATGCTCATATATAGTCATGACGTGCCCATATATAGTCATGATGTGCCCATATATAGTCATGATGTGCCCATATATAGTCATGATGT
>NW_022747921.1:0-746 GCF_011630105.1 Anneissia japonica | reverse complement strand
CAGGATTATATCTGGCGTTCCACCATGGTCTCATTCTTCTTCTTTATTTTCTAATCTCAATTTTCCTTAACTCGCTGACATTAATTCCCTTCAGCAAGGTCTTCTTATGTACTCCTCCTACCATGGTCTCTTACCTTGTCACTTCTGTAACACTTTTAAATCCAATTATTCCTTTCACAATTACAGCACACGTAACTGCGCTAATATCCGTATACCCAACCATAGAACCAATTTTCTACGTCATGGATTATCTTGCTTGCCTCCTCCTTAGTTCTGACAGATGGGCAAATATCGTCCATATAAGTGTCTCTTTTAAGGCTGTCTCTTAATTCAAAAAACTCTTAACTTCTGACTACTAATTGTTAACATTTATTCAATCTCCTCCATCTCCACTTGGTTGCTACCATTCGCGCGGTCTGTCGGTCTGTCTTCGACTTGTTTTGAATGTATTGTTTTCTGTCCCTTTCTGTCCTGTTTTGTCTTTTTGTCTCTTTTGTTAATCTCATTTTTCCCCCCTCTTATTTCAGGCTGTCCCTCCACAAGATTGGTTTTTCTTATCTTCTCGGGTTCTTGCCTTCTTCCTCTCCTGCATTTTCAATTTATTTTAAATCAATTGTAATATATTTGTCTGATTCAAAAAGGAAGTAAATAAATGTTAAATTGAAATTGAAATTGAAATTGAACCATTAAACACATTAGAAACTTCTTGAAAACATTATTATGAACCATTCAATACAATAAGCCTT
>NW_022747920.1:0-600 GCF_011630105.1 Anneissia japonica | reverse complement strand
ACTAAACTTTCATATGATTTACAATTTTGTTTAAATAATTTTTTGAATAATTTCCCAATTGTGTATATATTGTTAAATTGTATAAACTATTGAAAACTAAATAATCTGTAAATCATACTGTAACTGAATTAAATATGATTTACAATCTTTAAATTATAATCTTGAGAATAATCACTTATACATTTACATTTGAATCATCATCCCTATTTGAATTGTATGAAACAAACAATACATATGCAATTTTTCAATAAGCAAATACGACATTAAAAAAAATAGCGATTAAAGGGTGAGAAAAAAAACCCCACACCTTTTTATGAGAAAGCTACCTTTTTCCTCCTTTTCGCTACTCACTTCTGTTTTTATTTTTATTTATTTTTTTTTTTTTGGTGGCAACTTACTTTTTCATTAAAAGAAGTAAAGGTAGTGCCAATTCTTCACTTCTTGAAAATAAGAAACTTAAGTATATAATGTGAAATCATAAAACATAATAACATAAATTGTTTTAAATAAGCAAGTGAAATCATAAAAACAAAACAAAAAAGATAAAGGGGTGGGAGAAATTAGCCCCACATTGTTTAAACAAAATATATATAATTATTT
>NW_022747919.1:0-503 GCF_011630105.1 Anneissia japonica | reverse complement strand
TATATATATATATATTGTTACGACATGTGAAGATGAGATAACAGAAAGAGTGAGACCGACAACAGTTTTACAAATTTACACTAACTAAATGTTTATTATATAAATACGAATAATATAAATGAAATAATTCGGTACAAAATACATGATAATACTTGCTCTGGTTTAGCTACTGACGCTCAAATTAAATCTTCAGTTCCAAATTAGAATTGTTTAAGTCAGGTTGTGTAAAAGTAAAAATGTTCAAAGCAAAAATTGTTCAAAGTCCAACACCATCATGCTCCACACAGGCTGTCCCACGAATTGTCTTTCTCTATTGATCACATCTCGACAACTAACTCATCATCTCTCAAACATCGTTATTTAACAAGTCCTAAGTCATTCACCCCTTTTCATGGTTTTACTCCCTTTCTCAGAAACTACCCTTCTACATACCTACAGTCTTACACATCCCCATCTCTTCAATCACAATTACTAACCACGATGATTAAAGCACCACAAAACTC
>NW_022747918.1:0-666 GCF_011630105.1 Anneissia japonica | reverse complement strand
TGTTACATTTGTGGGCGTTATTACATTTGTGGGCGTTTTTACATTTGTGGGTTTAACAGCCCACCGAAACAGCGTTTCCAGATCCTCCTGGAGCCCGCGAGCATCATCGATACAATTAATATTTTTGAAAAGCTTCAAATCGTCAGCGTAGAGAAGGCTTTGCGAGTGCTTAAAACGTGGAATGAGGTCATTGATGTATATGTTGAACAGCATAATTTCTATTACGGGGATGTCCGGATAGTTCTTCTGTTCGATTCTGAAAATCTAAATCCGAAGAACAAATGCGTCTCATGCGCAATGCTTGGCTGTGCGGAATGTTTTTTGTACAGTGCGGGGGGTGATAGCTGCTAGGGAGCAGGTACATATGCTTATCCGTGGGTTTACGGAAGAGATCAGTTTTAAGTGCACCATTTTCCATGGTCACGGTGATGTCCAAAAAATCTACACTGCTTGTGGATTTGTTAGCAGTGAATTTGATTGTGGGATGAGCCGAATTAATGTTCAATAGGAACGTATCCAAACTATCACCATGGGTCCAGATCATGAAGATATCATCAATGCAACGAAACCAAACATCTGGTTTCTTGGGCTGTAGGGACAGGAAATTAGCCTCAAATTGTCCCATAAATAAGTTAGCAAAAGATGGATCCATTTTGGTGCCCATAT
>NW_022747917.1:363-730 GCF_011630105.1 Anneissia japonica | reverse complement strand
AAAGTAAACTTAATTACTATTTATAACAATTGTTTGAGAACCACTCCCATCCAGTATAAAAAAAACCAAAAAAACATCATTAAAATGTAAGATAAAATATAATAGACAACACATCACAACATCAAGCAAAAACGCAAGCAAAAAATAAAAAAAGAATAAATAAATAAATAACAGAATAAATGCAAAAACAGTCATTAAAAGCAAAAAACAAGGTCATCACAATCACCATTTAAGTACAGGAATAATAATAATAATTATAATTATTCTACAAAACCTATTGTTATTATTACCATCATTACAGCAAAATTCCCATTATTATTTTATTATTTATAATTATAATTATTATTATTATTATTATTATTATTAT
>NW_022747917.1:0-243 GCF_011630105.1 Anneissia japonica | reverse complement strand
ATTATTATCATTATTATAATTATTACGATTATTGTTGTTGTTATTGTTGTTATAGTAGTTCCAATTACAATAACCACCACAGCAACAAGATTATTACAGTTATGAGATCATTTTTATTCAGATGAGGGATGTTGTGTATACAAGTGTGAATTAAGTCTAGAAATAAATATGGGAAGGAAATCAAGGACGAGAGAATTCTTAAGATCATTAGGAAGGTCTTCCCAAAGACGAGGGAAAGCGTGA
>NW_022747916.1:0-750 GCF_011630105.1 Anneissia japonica | reverse complement strand
CTTAAAAAAATGGGTTTGTGCGGGAATTGAATCCACAACCTCCAGATTTGCTATCATTATCCACCAACAACTAAACTGCCTTAAAAAAATTTTTTTTTAAACCTGGCTCGAGTGGGAATCGAACCCACGACCTTAAATAATAAATACATTAAAAAAATAAATTAAATAAATAAATACATTTAAAAAAATATAGTCCTGTGTTGGAATCGAAACCCACGATCGCTGAGTTTACTACCCTGATCCAGCATGACTAAACGGAGGGAGGTAAACCGCGGCCCTAGTACCACACCAAGTACCTGTTAGTCAACCTACTAGAAACAATTCTTCTTATATATAAAATACAGGTTAATATTACGCATGGTCATGGTGTCAAAAAAAATTGGCCGTGGGCCAAGAGGGTTTATTTTTTTGTCTAAAAATATATAATAAAATTTATAATAGATTTATGATTGTTACCATCTCCATAACTTACACACTTTTTTTAAATAGACAAAAATGTTGGAAAATTCATTATGCAAATTAGAAAAATATAGATCAATCATGTTACGGGATTGAATGTATTGTACTCGTTGATGACGTCGCGAATTGCGAATTAACAACAAACAACAACCTTTCATGTCCCAGCCTAGGAACCAGTCAATTCGAGCAAATGCCACTTCGAGCGAAGGCCAATTCGAAAGAAAATATTTAAGGCAGTTTAGTTGATGGTGGATAATAAATAGGAAACCTGGACGTTGTGTGTTCGATTAA
>NW_022747915.1:0-631 GCF_011630105.1 Anneissia japonica | reverse complement strand
AATTTCAATATGAATTGAATTAACAATCCTGTCTAGGAATTATACCCGAAAAAAAAAATGTTCGTATGTTAATTGAACACACAATATCCAGGTTTGCTATTAATTATCCACCATCAACAAAACTGCCTTAAAAAAATTAAAAAAATTGGTTCGTGTAGGAATTGAACACACAACCAGGTTTGCCATTCATTATCCACCTTCACCCTTAAAAAAATAGGTTTGTGCGCGAATCGAATCCACAACCTCCAGGTTTGCTATCATTATCCACCACCAACTAAACTGCCTTAATATTTTTTTTTTTTAACCTGGCTCGAGTGGGAATCGAACCCACGACCTTAAATAATAAATACATTAAAAAAATAAATTAAATAAATAAATGCATTAAAAAAAATATAGTCCTGTGTGGGAATCGAACCCACGATCGCTGAGTTTACTACCCCTGATCCAGCATGACTAAACGGAGGGAGGTAAACCGCGGCCCTAGTACCACACCAAGTACCTGTTAGTCAACCTACTAGAAACAATTCTTCTTATATATAAACTACAGGTTAATATTACGCATGGTAATGGTGTCAAAAAAAAATTGGCCGTGGGCCAAGAGGGTTTATTTTTTTGTCTAAAAATATATAAT
>NW_022747914.1:0-1378 GCF_011630105.1 Anneissia japonica | reverse complement strand
TTGCTCGCGCTCTTGGTGCGAAGGCCGAAAGATAGGTGCGACGACCATCTGTGCGGCGGCGGCGACCGTGGACGATTGGAGCAAGACGGCGCGTCCAAGTACTGCGTGTGCGACGACGGATTCGCGGGGCCGGTGTGCGAAAGGAAAATTGCGGTGCACAAAAAAACCGTCGACTGTTCCGGCTGCGAACGAAACGGCGGTAGGTGCGTCTACTCGGACGCCAAGAACGGGCAGCACTGCGTCTGTCCCGTCGATCGTTACGGTGCAGTCTGCGAGCATCCCTACGCCGGACTGTCGGAAGCGATGTTAGCGTTCGCGGAGGCCTGTCTGTGAAACGATCGGCATGGGTCTGAAGCTAGCCCTGCTGGAGACCGCGTTTCGGTGGCTGCCGATAAGACCGTACTTTTAGATTTCCATCGTGACGGCGGTAGCCTGCTATCTTCTCAGCCACCTCATAGTCGCCGCCAGGGTCGTAGTAGCCGGAATATGCAAGACGCTGTACGAAATCACGAAGTTCGTGGAACCTCTCGTCCTCAGGTCGCCGTATTGATCGTGAGCTTTTTCCTGCTGAGCTGCTGCCTTAAAACTGTCTCTTATACACATCTAGATGTGTATCGAAACTTGGTATCAGGTCGTAGGTTACGGCTTTCACCGACTCATCGGAAACGTGTTCTGCGACCGTCTCCGATGGTATCGCTCGATCACGTTCACGCGGTACGTCGTCTACTATCCGATCAAGTACCGGGTCTGGCAACCGATTCACGGCAACTGCTCACCGACGTACGAGGACGACGTCTGCTTCGGTTTCCACCTCGACCTCGTGTTCGACTTCGTCAGAAAGCACCTCATCCTGGCGATCGTCGTCCTGCTCAACTGCTGGCCGCTCATCTCGTACGGACTGTCGGTCTTCCGGCGAGCCTTGAAGTCCGTTCACCGGGAGATGGTGTACCAGCTGCACAGGTTGGATCCGGAAAACAGATCCGTCACCCACGGGAGGTTGGCGACGAGATTAAGGCACTTCTTTCACGCAGACTGAACGTCGTCTCTTCGTGATCGTCTTCGTCGAAAGCGGCCGACATGCTTTCGTCCTTTTTGTCGATGAACGCCTTCTCGGCCGCCGTACGGTTTGCGGAGTGCATCCTGGCTCCCGCGCAAACGGCGGCGAACACGAGAACCGTCACGACGATGGCCACGCTGCATCCGATCATCTCCAGAGTACACGAACGGTTCTCTACGTCCGCGGACTTCGCCTTTCTCACGACACCCCACAGGTCCCAATTCAACATCGGAGTGAATTTTCGATCGATCTTCAAGTCTCCGCTTCCGATCGTCTCCAGCAGGGTTGAATCGGAGACGGCGACCGACCCCGAAGTTCTTT
>NW_022747913.1:296-838 GCF_011630105.1 Anneissia japonica | reverse complement strand
TATCCGAATCTCTCCGAAGCCAAGCGTCTCGCGGAGATCTCGTCGTCGCAGAAAACGGCCACCGTTCCCTTTCTGTGACCCGTCTCCACCAGAGACACTTCGGTGCACAGGGTGTGATCGGCAAGCCTGTAACCGAGGGACAGGCAGTCGAGATTCTGCGAGAACGGACTGCGCAGAAAGACGGGATCGGTGATCTCCAGCAGCACGGCCACCGCACCTCCGTTCTCCGATCCCGGATAGGTGGCATCCCTCCACCAATCGCGAACGACTCCGATTCCTTCCGGGGATCGGATGCCCGAACCGTCCTTGCTCGCGCGAAGGTGCTTCCATCGAACGGAAAGTCCTCGGAGGCGCCATCGATCCACGACGTCCGGAGTCACGTCGTACTCGTTCGCGGCTTCGCGCTTGACGTCTGTCACGACGTATCCGACTGCGAACCTCTTCATCTCAGTCGCTTCAGATTTCTCTTCTTTTCGTTCTTCCTCCTCACCTTAACGTAACGCATCGCTAAGGTGTACAGTTCGCCGTTCAGATGTGCGCGA
>NW_022747913.1:0-241 GCF_011630105.1 Anneissia japonica | reverse complement strand
TCTTTTAGGTCCACCACGGCGCGGATGTCGTCCGACATGCTGATCAGCTGAACCGTGAACCAATCTACGTGACGGACGTCGAGGAAGACGGCGCTACCCGGCGCGACAACGTCCGCGACGAGGGAACCACAGAATGGCGATATGCGTTTCGCTACGAGAGCGACCGTCGGAAGGAGGTCCGTTCGAAAGAACGAAGGATCGTCGTTCGGAATCGGAAACTTGACTATTTTGCAATCGCACT
>NW_022747912.1:231-834 GCF_011630105.1 Anneissia japonica | reverse complement strand
AAAGAAATTCTCATGATCTTTTATCAGGGATTTTTGACAACCATAGAGATCTTATTAATGTGTGTTTATACAAAGCTTAAAAACATTGTCTTTGAGTATGTACTTTACATAGGCCTACTTCAAAAACGTGATTTAACAACCACCTCAGCCCCACCATGGCTGGGGCTGAGGTGAGAAAATTTGAGGAAATAGTACCTCTCGAGATGGCCGGAAATGACACTTTTATATAATAAAATTCATCATCATCACATTACCATTAGTCAAAATGAAACGCCAAAAAATTTCTCATGATCTTTTATCAGGAATCTACTTAATATCCAGGACAACTTAGGCCTAATTATAGCTTACTAAGCTTTAACTATATATACTATAGTATGATCAACAAATCACAACTTTTTTTTCGCAATTAGTACAATTTTCTTCACTTTTTATTGCTATTAATATTATTATCAATTATTACTATCGTCATTATCAACATTGTTATTATTATTATTACTATTAGTAGTAGTATTATTAAACAAACATGATCCTTTATCAGGGATTTTTGACAACCATAGAGATCTTATTCGTATTAATGTGTGTGTGATATACCATAGGAAAAAG
>NW_022747912.1:0-194 GCF_011630105.1 Anneissia japonica | reverse complement strand
CAAAAACGGGATTTCACAACCACCTTAGCCCCACCATGGCTGGGGCTGAGGTGAGAAAATTTGAGGAAATAGTACCTCTCGAAATGGCCGGAAATGACACTTTTATATAGTAAAATTCATCATCATCAAATTACCATTATAGTCAAAATGAAACGCCAACAAATTTCTCATGATCTTTTATCAGGGATCTACTT
>NW_022747911.1:0-2300 GCF_011630105.1 Anneissia japonica | reverse complement strand
AAATTGAGTTTACCAATAGCAGCATGAGGCCAAAAAAAAAAAAATTGTGTTGGCTACGTTTTGGGAAAATCCAAAAAATAGATAGGTCGGTAAAAAAACTTCTTTTTTTTTTACCAAAAATGTATTTACTCTTAAAAAGTAGCTATTCCAGCCTTATCAGCTCATGAAAAAAAAAAAATTGTTCATTGTAGTAAAAAAAAAATAAATAAAATGCTGGCCCTGGAGTTTGGGTTGGTCGGGCATGGCCAACAATCATTTTTTTTTTATTTGGCCTGATAAAGCACTCTTGAAAATATTATTTTTCCTCATCTTTCCATTATTACTTTAAACTTAAATTTTTTGTCAACAATCTTGTAACACAACTCGTTTAATCAACCACTCTCTTATTATAGACGCATTCCAACAAGTAGTAGACGTCATAAATATTTTACGCCTCATTCATCCATTGAAAATTTCAACATACTGAGCATGCCACGATTGCGTTGTTTCAATACACCCTCTGTTTTTATCAAATGCCCTCGCAGGAGTGTATTGTACACATAACTACAATATGAAGTCCAGAGAATGCGACAAATAGTGGACGACAGTAAAACACTTACAAAATACTTCACATTATTACACAGAGGACCAAGGATAAATTACGGTACTTTTCTTAAATTTTCACTATTAATATACAAAGGTTTTAACAATCCTGATCATCGTATTTTTGCAGCACACTTCATGAATTAAACACACTTGAGGGTTAACATTTCTTTTTACAATTTGAAATTATTCCTAATAAATGCCCAATTAATTATTAAAATATCTGGTCCAGAATAGTAATTTAAAAAATTATAAAATAATTCAAGTTATTGGCCCTCAAATACCGGGGAATTTAAAATTGTTTCTTTATTGAAAAGAACATAAACATTAATATTTTTTAACTTAACAAGGACAAAATTAAAAGCTTACAGAAATTAAATTTCATTTTGGCCACAATTTAAAATATGAAAGTATAGAAAAATCTTGTGGAAAATACATACTAAATACTGGCATTTATGGAATAAGTTATTCAACAAAAACATCGCCAAAAATAAGATCTACAAAGAAATGAGATGTTAGAATATTTAGACGTTTCATTAACAGACTCAATAACACTTATACATTTCTTATAAACAATGTTTACAAACTCAACAAATATTGTTTTTAAAAAATATATCTGTATACCAATACCATTTATGGTATGAATTTGCTTGAAACAATTGCATGCGCTCAAAAAAGCTAGTTGTACTGTTTGTGCCGTTCATATACTTATTTTATTCCAAATCGCCAAGCCTGTGTTCCTACTCTTGCAGCAGAACAAAATTGCACTTTACGAGAAAAACCATCGTGGATACAGTACTGTACAATCAGCGGCTTTGTACAGAATTCCGTATTATAGACTGCAAACAGTAAATTTAAACTAAGTGTCTGCAAATGTATTTTTTCTCATCCGTTGAATTATCATTTCTGCTGAAACTGTATTTAATTTTACAAGTTCGTCTATTATTTTTACTGGAGAGAAATAACAATGTGATAAAATTTAAACAAATACATTTGAGGTCCTATTATATCAAACAAAATGCTCTCGTTCCACTTACATCAGACAAACGATATACATTCTGAAATATTCTACTCTACCGTTTCATGTAGTAGAATTCTACAAACATATTGATATTATTGAAAAGACTGTGCATTGCAAAGATGATTCAAGAAATCACTTGTTGTCTTTACATAAAAACACCAATTATTCTGGATTTGATCCATTCTGTTACATATTCTCTCATAATTTGACGAGAAACCCAGCGCAAAAAATGATACGCACGATATCTACATTATATGTACAGTATTTTTTACATGGCAAGGAAATAGTCATCAAACCAACGAGAAATGTATTAACACTGGCTAAGAGACTATAAATTCCCTTTAACAATAATTATCTATCTTATTCTACACATAATACAATAATCAAACATGCTTTACATTTTTATACTATTTTAGGTTTATATTATTATACACAAATAATAGAAACAAAAAATCATAATTTCTTGAAAGAAAAAAAAATTGCTATCTTAAATCTTCTTATGAAATCTTTACGATAACTTAAAGCTTATAATTTATCTATATAACTATTTCCATGACAAAAATTGTTGCTTTAAAAAAATGTCAGACCGATTTTTAAGTGGAACAACACTTTTTAATAAAATGTCTCAACACAGTGTAAAGGCCAACTCAGACAGCGTCGGCCGACGCAGCCCGACGCGATTTGTTGTCGCGTCGGG
>NW_022747910.1:0-507 GCF_011630105.1 Anneissia japonica | reverse complement strand
GGACGATGATCCGTTTCAACCGTGGATACTTCGTGAAATCGGTACGTATATTCTTAATTATTTTTTATTATTAAGTTAACTCTAATATATATATATATATATTTGAAGGGAACTGCCATTTTAAATATTACTTTAAAAATGCCGTTATCGGCGTCACTGGCTAAGAAACTGCGTTTCCACCGCCAATCCATTCTTCGCTGTGATATAGGTTAGGGCCTAGGGCCTAGTTTGGTCAGTGTTTTAGGCCTAGCTTAAAATTAAAATTTGTCGAGTTTTAAAATTTATATTGATGTTTTGGCTTGCTTCCATGGTTTAAAACTATTCTGGATATATTTTAAAGTAGTAATATTGAAAACTCAAGTGACGTTTACGATGCTAAATTAATAATACTAGGAATGATTTTCTCGTCACGGCGGCGACTGATGAAATTTGATAATGCTTCCTTCCCTGGGTTCGCACGTTGATTTGAGGGCTTGGGCTTTAAACAGTTCCTAAACAAAACAAAAA
>NW_022747909.1:7021-8613 GCF_011630105.1 Anneissia japonica | reverse complement strand
AGCTATAATGTCATGTTATTTTTAATTTTAAAATCAATGAGGTGTCGTCGGAATCTTTTTTTTAATCCAAGTCTGTTGGCGATCGCCCAGTGTATTAACTCCTATCTGTTTACACAATTTTGCGATCATGTTTACAAAAATCACTCTAACTTCTGAACCAGTGGGCCGATTTTAAAGGCTGTTTCGGTATGTAAAAATAGACTAATCAAGCTGTCTGTTAAGCAAAAAATCAATTTGATTGGATGAGCAGTCTCGTCGGAACGCCCATTTCTTTAGAGACATTGACTCGATCTGACACACATCGACTAATGGTAAAGGATAGGCGGCAGTTCTCGCCGATAGGCGGCTCGTGCTGGCGTAAAGTTCACAGAAAAACAGCGATTTCTCAGCTAATACTTGCATAAAGTTTACCATTTTTGTATCAACAGTAAGAGAAATCTTTGCTGATTTGTAATATGTAAACATAGTTAGAATTAAGCGTTTGGTTTTTTGTTACGAGCAGTTTAAAAACGTTCAGTTATTTTTCGAAACCTGCAGCGTGATTTAGCCGGTTCGATGGACTCGACCATTATACATGTAGGCAAAGGCGGCCTAGGCTTGCTAAATTCTAACTATAGTATAGAGCGTCTTGGCTAAGATTGTCTCCTTGACTTTTTTTATACAGTGTTCTTATTGATTATACAGTACCATAATATATATATATCAGATATAGTGACTGACCAAAATGAATTTAAGATATTATAAAATGTTACAATATTATTTCATTTATTATTTGTGATTAGGTGCCCAACATTCCCCTCTAAGTAAAGTGGTACGGTCCAACGTGGTTGCGTGAGCTACACTGTGTGGCGGAGAGATTAAAATGGAGTGATAAGAACTCTACGCATTGAAATTAAATAGGTTCAAAAAACAAAACAAATTGTATATATATATATATGCGGATTCCCAATAAGATTGTCAGTTGTAAAAATACAGCCCTAAAGTACCAAAGAATGCATTTCCGGGTATATAGGGAAAACATGCTGGGTGGGGCGGGGGCGTGGGTGAGGGACATGCCATAGACACACTTTTAAAAAAAAGTCTCACGACTGTAAATTAGTTGAATTTGGCACGTATGACTATTTGTTAGGCATAAGCAAAATGCTAAAACGTGATGGGAAAAGGTTTATTAAAGTTCTGGATAATTATAAATGAAAGGCGCTATATACAGTAGTTACCAAATAGCAAAATAAATAAGCCTAATTGATAAGATATGATCGATATTAGAACATGCAGACGCGTTGAAAGGAGCTGATAATCATACGACACAAATTAACTTATACCAAGTGCTATATGGTGCTAGAGAGATGGTTGATTTACTCAACTTCGATCTTTGAAATTACTACAAGTAAGATAACCTGTAGACTTATGAATAATTATTTTAATATGAATCTATAATTAGAATATATTGCAACTCAGTGTAAATCCAGCTATATCTGCAACAATTTCTTTCATCATATAGCTACCAACATAATATAAGTAATGAAAGTATTTATTTCTTACGACTTACCTCTTGAGAAACGCTTTCTATCTAACAAAGCTGTATAGGCTTG
>NW_022747909.1:279-5396 GCF_011630105.1 Anneissia japonica | reverse complement strand
ACCGGAGATCTGTGTTTATGTACTCCGGTTAGCATCGGTTAAGTCTTGATCTTTTCTGGGATCAGGTGCCTCCTAACCTGGAACAAACAACACTAGCTAGCAAGGTGAAACAGATAAAAAGAAAAAAGAAAAGAAAACAGTAGCTATAAAGAGGCAAATAAAAAGGTTTTGAGTCGCTTTTTAAAGATGTCAATTGACGCTGATTCACGGACTTCAACGGGTAGTGCATTCCACATTTTTGGAGCCGCAACACGAATTGATCTCTCACCATATGTTTTCGAACGGCACCCAGGAACAAACAAAGTTGATGAACTTGTAGTTGATCTGAGTGCTCGGGAACAAGTGGATGAGCGTAGTCTGAGAAGATCTTGCATGTACGTGGGTGATAGGTTATGGAGCGATTTGTACACAAGAAGAAGATTTTTGAAGTTGATACGCTGTCGAACTGGAAGCCAATGTAGGTCTTTGAGTATTGGCGTGATGTTCTGTGACTTTGGGGTGAGCTTAATCAGACGTGCGGCCGAGTTAAGATGTAGTTGTAATTTTTTTATAAGAGTATCTGGAAGCCCAAATAGGATACCATTGCAATAGTCAAGTCTTGAAGTTATAAGAGCATGAGCAAGTTTTTTAGTTGCATCTTCGTTCAGGAAGCGTCTGATTTGCCTAATATTACGGATGTGATAATTGACAGATTTACAAACGTTGGTAACATGTTGCTTTAGAGACATCGTGTTGTCAAAAGTCACACCAACATTACGGACTTCCAGTGATGGAGTGACCGTTGTATTACCAACGCGGAGACACTGCAGATTGGGTGAGTTGGAACGATGTCTAGAGTGTATGACGAGAATTTCAGTCTTTCTGGGATTAAAACAAAGCATATTTTCAGATAGCCAGGTTTGTATTTCATCAAGACATCTTTCAACACGATCAACTGCATCGTCCATCGCATCAGGTTTAAAGCCGAGGTACATCTGCATATCATCGGCGTAAACATGGTAACGGCATAAATGCTTGCTAATGATATTGCTGAGGGGACAGATGTAAATGGTGAAGAGGACAGGACCCAGAGTTGAATCCCTGTGGGACGCCACATTCTAAGAAAACAGGATCAGAAATAGACGATTTAATTTTAACACATTGGCGTCGTGATATTAAGTACGACTGGAACCAACCGAGTGCAGAACCAGAGATACCAATGTCAATTAAGCGATTAAGAAGAATATTATGATCAATAGTATCGAATGCAGCAGACATGTCTAAATATACCGATAAAATACATTCACCTGTATCAAGAGCTTGCATAATGTCATCATGGACTTTCAGTATGGCGGTTTCTGTACTAAAAAACTTTCTGTATGCTGACTGGAATTGGTCGTTAAGACCATTGTCATCAAGATGCTTGACTAGTTTGGAGACAACAACCTTCTCGAATATTTTGGAAATAAATGGAATGGAGGTTATAGGTCGGAAATTAGAAAATTCAGTATGGTCAATCTGATGTTTCTTCAAAATAGGTGATACCAAGCCAAGCTTCAGTGCCTCAGGAAATAAGCCAGAAGACAGGGAGGAATTAATGAGTTTCCGAAAGAGACTAATCATAGTAGTGGGCAGAGACACTAAAATATTAGTCGGAAAAGGGTCTAAGTCACAGGTTTTAGTTTCCATGGACTTGACAATGTCAATAACATCTTCATTGTTCAGTAAGTTAAAACTCTCAAATTTCGAAAGCTGTAGAGCAGGAGAAGAAGTAGGAAGCCCAAAGCTGGGCGATGACTCACTTGGTGTGATTTTGTTACGCAGACGTTTAACCTTCTGAATAAAGAATGCATCGAAATCATTGGCCAGCTGAAGGTGGCTCTCAGCAGTTGGAAAAAGATCAGCAGCGCAGTTACCAAGAAGCTTTCTAGCAATCTTAAACAGGCGTTTTTGACCACAGATATCTACTTGGGCCTGAATGGAGGCGGTGCGTTCTTCAACCAGTACACGATGATACTCAATGCACTTTTTCTGGTAAGCAAGAAGACTTGCGTGTGTTTTAGACTTTCGCCATTTACGTTCTGCTCTTCGCTTATTCCTTTTGGCATCACGGCATACTGTATTAAACCATTCAGATGATATGCGATCTGACACACATACGGTTTTCAGTGGAGCGAGTTCATCCCTGAGTAAGGTGAGTGAGGAATTATACTCATCAATAGCTGAGTTGATTTGCATTGAGTCAGTAAAGTGCGAGAACTTTTGTGAAATTTGACTTTGGAGGTAGTTAAGGTCGACCCTGTCATACATTCTATAAGAGATGACTTTTTTCCGGGTAAACGCTTTGTTGGTATCTAGACTTGCGTGAAGAAAGTAGTGATCCGACAACGGGTATGCATCAATGGATGTATTAGTGATAAGATCAGGATTATTAGTAATAATCAAATCAAGAGTATGCTGGTGTTGATGGGTAGGAACATTAATGAGCTGTGTGAGATTGAATGAACTGAGACATCTGGAAGCTGGAGCGTATACACATTCAGTGGATCATCAGCATGTATGTTGAAGTCACCTGTAATTATGACATTGGAGGACAATGAGTACTGCTCCACAAAAGTTGAAAACTCAGTAAAAAACTGCATGTTCAATTGCGTTCAGCCTTTAAATAAGGGATTACCCACCTGGCCACTTCGTGAACGAAAATACTTTTCTGATATGCTAGGGGCCTAGCATTTTGTCGCCTCGGGCCCCGAATCGTCGTTACGCCCGACTACCTTGTCTTCTAATCACAGGGTCCTATAGGTTCAATTCCTTTGACAGCTTAAGGCATCACGTTATTTCATTAATTTAAGAAGTAATTAGTATCAGCCAATCCTTGTATAGTTCTAGGACACGCTGGAAGTGTCACTCTCGATTTAATATGGTTATAAAACAAATAATTTTAAACTATATTTTCCTCAATACAGATGCCATCAGGGCCGGCGGAACGTTTTTCAAGGTGGGGGGGGGGGGCACTTATAAGATGAATGGGAATATGAATCATGCAGATCTGGAAAAACCTAGGGGATGGGGGTCAACATTTTTACTAAAAAGGAAAGGGGATCCGGGGGTCTTCCCCGAGAAAATTTTGATTTCTAGATTGCGGGAAATTACCTTTCTCGACTTTTGAGCTAGGTTTCTAATGACTTTGTTCTTCAAAATTCAAGGTTTCCCAGTCTTGAAAAAGATCAGGTAAACTTTCTCATTCTTATTACAGTAAATAGGCCTGTTTGTGTGTATACATACATAAAAAAAAATTAGTTGTTGCATACGTATTCTTTTTTCAATGATAAGCTCCAAAGAAAAGGAGCGGGGGATCCCAGGGTTTTCCACCCAGAAAAATTTTGAATTCTAGATGGCGGGAAATGAGTTTTTCAGTCTTCTGAGGTGTCTTAATTACTTTTAATGGGCCAGGTAAATTTATCCCTGTTATTACAGTAGATAGGCGTGTGTATATGTGTGTATACATACATAAAAAAAAATTGAGTAGTTGCAATACGATTCTTTTTCCATGAATTCATAAATCCCAAAAAGAAAAGGGGGTCCGGGCGTTCTCCCCCGTGAATATTTTGATCCCTAGAAGGCGGGATGAGTTTTCCCGACTTCCGAGGTGTCTTTTAATTACTTAAGGTAAAGGTTCTTTAAAATTCAAGGTTTTCCCCTTTTGAAAATTATTATAATGAATCAATGAACCCAAAGAGAAAAGACAGGTTCGGTTTCGTCCCGGAAAAATGTTAATTTTTAAATGGTGGAAAATGAGCTTTCCCGACTTCTGAAGTACAGTGTCTTTTAGCGATTTTAATTTAAGTTCTTCAAAATTCAAGGTTTCCTCTTCTGAAAACGGTCAGGTAAATTTTTCCACTTGTTATTACGGTAAATAGGCCTTATGTGTGTATAAATAAATAAAAAAAAATTGAATAGTTGCATACAATTTTCTTTTTTTTCATGAACCGATAAATCCCAAAAAGATAGGGGGTCGGGGGTTCTCCCCCGGGAAAATTTTGATTCCTAGAAGGCGGGAAAGGATTTTCCCGACTTCTGAGGTGTATTAATTACTTTTAGGTTCTTTAAAATTCAAGGATTTCCCCTCTTGAAAACGGTCAGGTAAATTTATCCCATTGTTATTACAGTAGACAGGCCTTATGTGTGTATACATACATTTAAAAAATTGAGTATTTGCATACGATTTTTTTCCCATGAACCCATAAATCATAAATCCCAAAAAGGGAAGGGGGTCCGGGGGTTCTCCACAGGGAAACTTTTGATTCCTAGAAGTCGGGAAATGAGCTTTCCCGACTTCTGAGGTGTCTTTTAACTGCTTTTAAGTTCTTCAAAATTCAAGGTTTTCCGGTCCCTTCTTGAAAATTATTATAATGAATCAATGAACCCAAAGATCTTCCCGGGAAAATGTTAATTTGTAAATGGTGGGAAATGAGCTTTCCCGACTTCTCTAGCATCTTATAGCGATTTTTCAATTTAAGTTCTTCAAAATTCAAGGTTTCCTCTCTTGAAATAGGTCAGGTAATTTTTTCCCAAAATCCCAAAAAGAAAGGCGGTCGGGGGTTCTCCCCCGGAAAAATGTTGATTCCTAGAAGCGGGAAATGAGCTTTCCCGACTTCTGAGGTGTTTTTTAATTACTTCTAATTTCTTCAAAAATCAAGGTTTTCCCCCTCTTGAAAATGATTCAATGAACCATTGAACCCCAAAGAAAGAGGGTCCGGTTCCCCCGGGAAAAGTTCGATTTCTAGAATGCGGGAAATGACCTTCCCTGACTTCTGAAATGTCTTTTAAATGACTTTTTAAGTTCTTCAAAATTCAAGGTTTTCCCCTCTTGAAAATGGTCAGGTACATTTTTCTCATTTTTTAATTTATGTGTGTATACATAGGCCTATATAAATAAATAAGTAGTTGCATGCGTATTCTTTTTTTCCATGAATCGATAAATCCCAAAAAGAAAGGGTGATCCAGGGGTGATCCGGGGGTTCTCCCCCGGGAAAATTTTAATTCGTAGATGGCGGGAATGAGCTCTCCCGATATTGGAAGTGTGTTTTAATGACTTTTATGTTCTTCAAAATTCTAATTTTCTGATTGTAACATGA
>NW_022747909.1:0-167 GCF_011630105.1 Anneissia japonica | reverse complement strand
GGGGGGGGGGGGGCGGCCTTCCGGTTCCGCCGGCCATGGCCATAAAACAAAGAAAAATCTTCCCTGCAGTCTACCATCAGTTGGCTGATTTTTAATCACACTTTTTTTTTTCTTGCAACCATGCTATTAAAATGTCACAGAATAATTTAACTTGTTTGATGTGTGGT
>NW_022747908.1:0-1070 GCF_011630105.1 Anneissia japonica | reverse complement strand
GTGTTGAATGTGCTACCTTTTCAAGAGTGACACTAGCTATACCATCAGTTTTGGGCATTTTTTTCCATGTTCTACAACGAAAAGTTACAACATTGTTTCTCAAATGTTATCATTTGATTGCAATATATTGTGGAATAACAATGATGCTCTATTATGAAAACAAAACTGCATCACAAATAGTTCGGGAATTTGTATGTCACATATTAGGTTAATTAGATCATGGGACAGGTATGGTGCCGTCCATTAACATAGTGACGAGTAAATGGTTGGAGGCAGATATTTTCATAGAAGAGGTACTCTTACATAATTATGCTTTTATTTTGCTTGTAAATTTTTGCAGGAAATTTTTGTAAAACACCAGTAAATAATTAAAAATGATCTGTGTGTTATGTGTGCTCATGATCAATTTCATCCGAGCAATTTAATGTTATTTCTCATTGCTTTTGTCGGAAATACATCTTTAAAAACAGTCAAAGAAATTAAGCCTAAAAAGACCACAGGTGAATCCTTGCTAATTGTCTCATTGCAGCCTACTTGGATGTAATGCAATACTTTACTGACATTAATAGTTGGTTAAAGAAGTGGAGAGACACAAAAATGATGAAAGAGAAACTAAGTTACCTCAAGGTTTCTCCTGTACCGTTTATGATGATTATATTAATGCATCCTTCACTGTCACCAAATATTACCAGACACTCATCATAACCTGTGGAACTGTAAAGGATTGTTATATAAAATATATTGACCACTGACAGTACTGGGAGCTGAACACAAGTGAATCCCTTGATTGATTGTTTTTCAATTAGTAATAATCTCTCTCGTGAGAATAAGTGAAAATATAGATTGATTGGTATCATGATGATTATTCCGTCTATAAGTATAAAAAGTGAGCATATACGACCAACATGCCCTTTTACGCAGCTATGGGAGGACACCTGTTGTGGTACGATTTAACTACGCAGTAGTCTAGCATAGTTTGTCTGGCTATCTGTTTTTCATGTGATACAACTTTTTCAATGAGGGTGACAGTTAGCAATTGGATACCTCTTTTGTATACATACTTCCAGTAA
>NW_022747907.1:0-505 GCF_011630105.1 Anneissia japonica | reverse complement strand
ATATGTTGATCCAAAATGAGAATGTTCTTTGTTGTTTAATTTAGCAGGATTATTGCAAGAATAGTGATATATAAGGTAATGTAGGTAAATTATATATTGGAATGGTTAGAGAAGATAAAATTACTTAGTAAATTCTAAGATTTTTAACTTAAATCAACACACAGTTTGTTGTGGTAGGAATAAAAAAAAAAAAGATACAAGTTTAGCCACATTTTAAACATTTATTTTGCGGTGAGAATAATGATTGTGTTGAACTGAAGGGGAGATGGTTTATTCTCATCAACTTTCACAAGTACACAACATAGCTTATTGAGATTTAGGTAGTTTGCTTAATAATAACATCTTGTTAGAGATTTACTGCATTAGTTCGTTCACCAAGATAGAAATACAAAATTACATTCATTAATAATTTTTTCCATGATCTAGTTGTAGTTCACCAAAGTTTCTCCACAAAATTCTGATTTTATCTTTGTAAGAGTAACTTGCTTGTTATTGATTGAATATA
>NW_022747906.1:0-2539 GCF_011630105.1 Anneissia japonica | reverse complement strand
CATCAGGTAATAACGCTTATGCTACTAACGGTTTAAATACTACCGATTAACATATAAGACAAAACGAGCAAGTATTAAAGTAAGTGAAGTATATAGAGGTCAGGAATACTATGGTAAATCGTGTATATAGGAATTAGAAAGTGATATTGTAATGATTTGTTTGTTAAGTGACGGATTTCCTCCAAGAAATGCAAAGGGCATCATAAGATATGAATATATTATTTCCAACCTGTTGTAATGTAGTCTTTGCTGATTGGTACTTGATGTAGTACATAGTTAAGGGTAAAAATCCTGACATTTTGTCCTCTGAAAACGTGATAGTGTGGATAAAAAATCACAAATTTATAGCCACCACAGGCTACGGCTCCTGGTTGAGGTTAACCACCAGCTTCCTGATTGGATCTTTAAAATAATCACTACAATTACTCATCTGATCTCAAAATACATTAATTATAAAAATAGGCTTTATAATAATAATTAACTTTGATATTATAACATGGGATTAAAAAAATAATTATGTTAGAAATTGAGATCTAAGTTTGGTCAGTGGAGACAATGGATCCAGTTGAGCACCTTTTTGGTCGCTAACAGCAACGGAATAGTATCACATGATACAAAAATATACAACACAATATATAAACACAATATGATTAAAACGAAAACAAGCTATGAAAGAAGGCAAAACAGACTTAAAAAATTAATTCAAAAATAAAACAAAAAATATGTCAAAAGCCAAATAAACAAAATAGATAGATAGAGATAGATAGATTGAGGAAGATAGATATAGATAGACAGAGAGAGGCAGACAGACAGAGACAGACAGACGCCCTCCAGTCAAATTTATCTTGGAAGAGGCTGTTCTGTCAGAGTTTTGCATGTTTCAGCACTTAGATGTTTTCTTGACATACTACAAAAAACTGTCAAAACTTGGAAATCAAAATAGTGAGACAGAAGAAGGTAACAATTAACTGGTTTCATATAATTGTATTTCACACCATGTCCAAAATGTACAACAAAAAAGAAACATAGTTAATAGGCAAGTTACAGTGCACCCTAGATGGCTTAAGGCATCAACAGGACTTGTCATATCTTGAATGATTAGTACGCTTTCCTATCTGAGAGCACCTATCAGGGGACTAGGCTTCGGGAAAATAGCTAACAGTCTTTTTCCATACTTATTTGGATCCTGATGGTGGAGGAATCATGCAGATGGTTCTACTTTAAATCAATTATTTACAAAAATAATTTTGAATGGAATGTACCATCAAATCATTTTAATTTATACAAATCAAGGATGCAGGTGATTATGTCAAGGCACCTGGAATAACACAACTAATACTCAATAATACTAATAATGATAATAATAATAAAAATAATAATAATAATAATAAACAACAATAATAATATAGTTGAACTTGCCTAAGTTGAATCCAAAATGCCATTGAAAAATTGTTCAACTTAGATAAAATTCAACTTACAGATTGTTAATTAATGAAATCACAAAAATTTGGCATGTAAAATAAGTTCAACTTAAAGACGACTTTATGCAAGCTTAACTGTTTAACAAACTAAAATTCTGAATGGGCCGCCAACACTATTGTTAAAAAAACATAATATGTAATAAATATTTAAAAATTACAGATCTAAAAGTCTCCTGATGGACAACAGCTTGAGTTATTCAATGTTATACGGTAGATAGTCTTTAAATTGCAGAGATTTCTCATTTCTTATATTGTTTTATAGCAGACAACACGGCTACACCTTTTATTCACATGAGAGCCAGGTGCTTGTTGCAGCATTTTCATAATCAATTATTTTAGCAAAAAAAATTGCAATTTTGCCAGGCAAACCGTGAGAAGATAAGACCTTACGAGTTGCCACTTCCAAAAAATGTTGTAGTATTGCAACTGCACTTGTTATAAATATGCAGACGACAAAGCTACTACCAGCATCCTGTCTCATGGTGGTGCAAAAAGTCACTTTACTGAAATTGATTCTCTTGCCTCTGGTGTGTGAATAATAATCTCCATGTAAACAAAACAAATAAATATTTGATTTTAGATGAAGGAATGTAAATTACAATCAATCAATTAATTATGAATGAATGGAAAACCTATCAAACAAGAAACTGAATTTAAATAATTATGAACTGTTACAGACTTTAAAATCAGGTTTAGTACACAAGCAATTCAATAGTGCAGTGTTAGTCAATATTCTACAACTTAAGTGCAATTATAACTTTTTATTCTTTTTATGTATTTCAACATAGTTTGTTCATACTTTTGCATGTACAAGACCGATACAAGTTTTGTATTCTGTATAATGTATGACACGGGATTCAGTGAGCTGACTCAGATCTATTAATTTTCAGCTGATTGTTTTCTGCAGAATGGACAGTGATTCTTTTGTAGCACTAACAGTTCATAGTCATCAGTGTGGTAGAGCTGTTAAAGTAAAATATATAGAGATACATTGTCATTTCAAATAATGCACAAACTGCTGGTCAGAAATCGATAATAGGCACATATTAAAGATGCAG
>NW_022747905.1:0-631 GCF_011630105.1 Anneissia japonica | reverse complement strand
GGCATAAATGATGACTGTGGCATGTGTAACAATGGTACATGCAAATTAAGGCATACATGATGACTGTGGCATGTGTAACAATGGTACATGCAAATTAAGGCATACATGATGACTGCGGCATGTGTAACAACGGTACATGCAAATTAAGGCATAAATGATGACTGCGGCATGTGTAACAATGGTACATGTAACAATAGCAATTGATTATCATGCTATTTCACACAAAAAATTGATAAAATGGAAAGTTGCTTAATGAAATTAATGCAAAATGTAGTTTTAGTATAAGCTAGTTAAAGTGCACATGCAATGTATGCAAAGCATAATGACTAAAGCATGCATTAAGTGACGATCAATACAACAGGCAGTTTAGAAGCTAATAGTTAAAATAAATGTAACAATATAGCAATTCATTTAAAATGCTTATTAATCATTGTTAAGCGCTTTGGGGCTTTTATTAATGTAAGACGCTATATAAATCTATATTATTATTATTATTATTATTATTATTATTCAGCAAGTTACAATTGCTGTAGATAATACAGCAAGGTCTGTTGTCTTTTGGATAGGTAAATTATATGTAAAGTATATGTAAAATATATTTAAATCTCTGATAGGATTGTCACTGACTATG
>NW_022747904.1:0-624 GCF_011630105.1 Anneissia japonica | reverse complement strand
TCTACTGCTCCATCCACGTGTACATGGCCGCGTCTACTTTATCGAAGATTCATTTTTTCACATAAGAAGATCTTCTTGCTTTAGTAGGGTTTTCGTTTGTTGAAATGTGTCTTTGTATTTTCTCTCTGTTTTTCCATATGGTCGCTACCGTAGACTTCGAAAGTCCAAAACGTTTTCCAATCGCTGAATTGGACTCGTGGTTCTCATAGGCTTTTATTACGCTCAGTTTCGTATCAATGGAAATACACTGTCTTGGTCTTTTCGAGGCAGAAGCCACTGTTGAAATGTACATTACATTTCATTTAATTATGTTTCAATCAATTAATTAAACAATCAGTTCTATTAGACCGGGAGCCCAGAAGATTTAATCATGTGAAAAGAGACAAAAGGTTTGATGGTCTGGTCATGGTAGTATAGGGCCAAGACACAATATTCAGTATTGCTGCCGGGGCGCATCCAAAAAGGGGCTTAAATAATGCATTTAATTATGTGGAGAGAGACATGGATAAAAATAATTGGATATTACTCCCAGATAGATACTTGCAATAATGTCACAGGTAACTTTTACCTGTACGTGACCTTAAACAGTAACATTAAAGACCACGCCCAAATACATTTAATCAT
>NW_022747903.1:0-900 GCF_011630105.1 Anneissia japonica | reverse complement strand
TGAATAATAAAAATATAACAAAATGAGACACGACCCATTGTCTATATTAGAACACATCTCATTGGTGAAGTCGTAATTTTTCCCCTTAGATTGCGCCACTAAGGCTAGATTGAACTTGGCACTGTTGTTAATTGTAGGCATTTTTCTCGTAGTTGTTGAAATTTTACTGATTACACTTTAGTTTCTGATTACACTTTTATTTCTGTTTTGTCTATTTTATGGGTGTCGAAACTCGGCTTTTCTTCATTTTAGTCAATGATGCATAGAATTGTGTTTTTGCAATACAGTGGTTTCGTCACGCATTTATTCATTCGATGAATAACTCCTTTTATTATTTGATGACTCCTCTATTTTTGATAAGGAAACTTAGAAACTGACATAAAAAACAATGTTCTGGTCCTAGGCCTAGCTAGGCAGACCTAGCCTAGGCGTAGGCCTAGCTAGGCATGAACTGTGATGGTAATGTTAGTAAATATACGTAGGCCTAGGATTCGTTATTTTGATTTTCATCAGCAAGTAATTTGACTTTGAAAACACATACTCTGCTAATAGGCCAGGCCCAATGGTGTACGGTAAGAATGGCCCCGGAAAAAATGGCCCCGGAAAAAATGGCCCCGGAAAAATGGCCCCGGAAAGAATGGCCCCGGAAAAAATGGTCCCGGTAAAAATGGCCCCATATGACAGGTAGGTAAAAATGGCCCCCAATGAAAAATTCTGTATTAAAACTGATTTTCTTGAGCCAATATATGCATTTTTTTATCTTAAATAATTTAGTTTTTAAAAGGAATATAACATCAAACAAATTGCCATTTACATTAATTAATATTTAATTACTTTAATATTCAATGATAAAATATTCAAAGATAAATAAAAAGCCATGAACTACACTTTTTTATTTTT
>NW_022747902.1:0-1446 GCF_011630105.1 Anneissia japonica | reverse complement strand
CAACACCGGATGTCCCTGTGATATGAACAGTTTTACCATCAGAGGAAAACTGAAAAAAAAAAAAAGATGATGAATTTAATCACAATGAAAAGAACATTAACACATAAGCCTCAAGTAATGGGTATACACTATGTTTAAAATTACAGACTGCCAGAATTGTAATATCAATTGCAGAATTCCATAGTTGCCTTGTCTTATGGCAAGTTTGTATTATGATGATGTAAATTTTATTCACGGAGTCTGACTCTCAAATTGTAATTGTATGTATATTTTATAAATTTTATTCTGGTACAGTGTGCAGTAATCACAAAATAAATCTTCTTCAAAAATGTGTCTAAAAACTACGGTGACATCCCAGAACTTTTAGAAATTGCTGGCAAAACTGAATTTTCTTTTTAAATTCAGTAAATATCAATATTAATGTTATCTCAGTAAATAATACAGTATTGTAATTATAATATTTACTTATCTACAAATAACTCCTTTCCTAACATTATGTACTAATGTCTCGTCTCCGTCAATGTTCAGGAATACATACGCTAAAAGCAGTGGCAAGGTCACAATTAAAATTATTCCAAGTGCTTTCGGATTGATTACTCCCAACCTCGAGGTCGGGGGTTTGAAGCTCTCGCTGTGCAAGTCGCTTGTGTCCTTGGGCAAGGCACTTCATCTACGGTTGCCTCTCTCAACCCAGGAGTACAAGTGGGTACCTGGTAGGTTTGAACACAACTGTGCTGATTACTAGCTGCAATATTATGAAATTCCCCCCAGGGAGCTGAGTATGTGTTCAATTTGTGTTTGATCAAATGACCGGGGTAGTACTCTGTGAAGCACTTAGAGGCATTGTGCATGAAGCCCTATATAAGAATGACATATTATTATTATTATTATTAATGGAAGCCCTATAATGAAAGACCGGCACTGAAAAGGGGTCCCAAGATGGAAGAATCTACATCTGGAAGATCTGTTTAAATGAGTTTTCTTATTTCACATGTAAAAATATTTTGCTGTGCATGGTGACCATTATAATTGCACTAACTTTTGGGGGACAACTGATAATACAATAGTAAAAACTTGTAAAAGCAAGCAAATATCATCATGAATTTGTTTATTTCGCAAGATTCTTGCTTGCTTGCGGAGTGCCAGGGACCTTCCCACCAATTTTCAGGAGACTTCATTCCGGGACTCTGCAGGAGACTTTGGACTCCTGGGCAATAAATGTGGTTGTTAGATGAATTAAAAAATAATACAATGGATGTAACAGTTACTGCATGCTGTTTTTTTATTATTAAAACATTTCTTGATAGCCGTACCAGACATCAACTTGTCTTTCCATTAAAATATTACTAACATTGCCACTAATAACATTATTATTATTATTATTATTATTATTATTATTATTATTATTATTATTATTATTATTATTATTATGTGCAACATCTGTTA
>NW_022747901.1:0-507 GCF_011630105.1 Anneissia japonica | reverse complement strand
GATATCTGATACATACATACATTTCTATATCAGATATACTGATGTTTACTGATATCTGATGCATAAATTTCTATATCAGATATACTGATATCTGATACATACATTTCTATATCAGATATACTGATATTTACTGATATCTGATACATACATTTCTATAAAAGATATACTGATATTTACTGATATCTGATACTTACACTTCTATATCAGATATAGTGATATATACTGATATCTGATACAAACATTTCTATATCAGATATACATACACTACAGTATGTCTACTCTCTCAGCAGCTATATCTGATATTTCTATATCAGATATACATACAGTATGTCTACTTTCTTAACTGCTATATCTGATATTTCCATTAACCTATATCATCTATCATGACAATAGACGTTTAAACACACCCTGTGAGTTCACCCCCTATTAGGAGCAGCGTAAGTGCCTCGTTGTCTCCAACACGGCCCCCTGTGGTCGTGACGATAGGTGTATAAACAGGTGTTTGCA
>NW_022747900.1:0-929 GCF_011630105.1 Anneissia japonica | reverse complement strand
AAGGCTCAAAACATGGTTCCACAGAACAGAATGCACCTAGGTGAGAAGAACAAAACGTAGTAGCCAATAGAAAGATGGTAAATAAAACAAAGCATAAAACTAAGAAACAATAGAACAATGGAGGGAGGAAGCCTCCCTCCCTAAAAAAGCACTGGTGGGTGGGACAAAATAAGTCAGAGCAAAACATGGCAAAATAATATATAAAAAAGAAAAGCCTAAAAAATCATAATCATAATAAAATAAATAGAAATATATATAGAAATGATATGAAAAAAACATAAACATCAGCATAGTATAAGGTATAACATATTCAGTAAATGGGCCTATTAATTTCTGAAAGATTTAAATGATATATTAAGTCCATTAGGGGCAAGTGTTCCAAGCTTATATATACAGTACTACGTTCTTCAGTGTTTTTTCTCATGTTATCTGATCCATGGCACAAAGTCAGTCCGGTGATTTGAATGTCCTTGAGAGAGTGATTATTGGTAGAAAAGTGGGCGGCAACTGGAAGACCAGGTAGTTGGAGTTTGATGGATCGTAGCTGATGCTCAGTGAAGCGGTCACTCATACGCCGTTTGGTTTCTCCAATATGAATGAATGAATGCGCTGCTATCCACAGCATTTATTGGGTCTAATATAAAGTATATCAGAAAATTGTCTTTAGTACACTACAATTAATATAAAAAACATATAGAATATCAAAACATCAAAGAACATCAAAACGGACAATATCAAAAAACATGCAAAATAGAAAAATATCGAATTCAATATACAATGTACAAAAGGGAAAATTTAAAATTCAGAATATCAAAAAGAGTTAATTAGAAAGATAAATATAATTATTACAAAAAAATTACATTAAAAAAGTCTATATACAATAAATCGAATATCAAAAATAGAAGAATTTAACAGTTACCTAGACACCT
>NW_022747899.1:0-976 GCF_011630105.1 Anneissia japonica | reverse complement strand
TTTTGATTTATTTTAAACTAAAGATACTATTTAATTTCACATTTTAATCACATTTATTACTTAATAAAATTCTTTAATGTTTATACTTTTGTTATGTATTTTGTATTTTTATATTTTACCACTTATGGCCTTGCACGGCCTTGATGAAAAACACCCTTGGGTGATCAAGTTTTTCCGTGTTTAAATAAAGTAATTATTATTATTATTATTCAAATAATAATATCATGGAGCTGAGAAGACAATAACTGGACACAATGCACATTCTGACCAATTTTTGTAACAGAATAAAATTTTACAATAAAAGGCCCTACTCCACAGCTGGACATTATCAAAAAATTCATATATCTCCTCAGTATAGTGTTTATAAAATAATAATGGGAATGTCAATCTTATATAGTGAATATTACAATAAAACTGCTTCTAAACCGGTGCCAGCGGGTTGCAGAGGGCATTTGCCACCTGTCGGACAGGCCTGGGCACCCTGTCATGCATCCATCAGTGGAACAAATATATTAATTTGCCTATCCAAAAGTTTGTTTTGATTGCCAATCCCTAATACTGTGGTCTAAAAGCATAATTTTGGGCCATACCAAGGCATAAAAACTTTACCCCATGAACCATACCAGTAATTTTTATTCCAGGACCCTGATCGAGGCTAAAGGCAGCCCTTTGGTTTGGACCCCTAGTCAGCAAATTTCTGGAGGCACCACTGGACCAAAACCAAACTTATGGAAAACCTAAGGTCAGATTTTTAATAGCAAAAATGTTTTTTTGTTTTTTTTTGGCCAAGATGGTTCCAAAATACTTGTATGAAGAATTAAAAATCCCATTTTCAATCTTTGATTACTAAATCTAATAGAAATTTTAGCCCAGAGATTACCATTTCTATGGTGAGTCATGGTCAACAATGAACCCTAAAATTACACATAAATCTACCATAGTAAAAATATACTGCCTGACAGAGGGAAAATTTCCC
>NW_022747898.1:0-1826 GCF_011630105.1 Anneissia japonica | reverse complement strand
GGGGGTCCTGGAGGCGAAGCCCCCTGGAAGCTACGGATATTTGACGAATTTTGGTGAATTTTTATAAGTTATTTGACATCAAGCTACCGTAATATGACATCATGTATGTTTTTTAATGTTCCAAAACCGAAAATTTTTGGGATAAAACAACGAGAAACAAAGAGTATGCAATGTAACCAAATAACTTATTTTCAAATCCGTTTTACATTTTATATTATTTTTTAAAAAAACCACCGTACTACATTACAATACTATCCTCCCATACTGGCGAAATCCAGGTTTTTCATAATCCATGTAATTGTGAATTATTAACAACAAAATTACGAATACAGTAAGAATAATATCTTACTGTAAATTTGTCACATACTACGATAAATTAAGAAAAAACAATGTCACCGGGAACGTCACAGTAGGCCTACAAGCTTTTAATTCAAAGTGTTATAAGTTATAAATTTTGGGAATTTTGCCTGAAATCTGTAAACCACGAGGTCGCTTCCCCGATCAAGATGTATTCCAAGCATCATGAGGATATCCAAACGAGCATTTATCATAGTAGAACGTAAACCATTTTTAATTAGTCCCATTGAACAGGGGCGGATCCAGAATTTTTCAAACGGGGAGAGGGGCATTTGTATTATTTATTAAATTTATATACATAACATTAATATGCACTGACATTTAAAAAAATAGTGTCAAAACAGCGTTTTGACACTTGACACTGTTCTGCTGACTTAGTTCCAATAGATGTTCGAACGTAATTAATTCATTGTGAAGAAGAATATCTGTTTCTGAAATGTTATATATATGGTAGTCGGATAACTTACAATAAAACGGCACTTGAATTTATGTTTATTTATTATTGTTATTATTATTATTATTATTATCATTATTATTATTATTACAGTATTATTGTTTTTGTTACGGTATTATTGTGATGAAAAGTTAACACAAACAGTACACAAATAGGTCAATGAAGGCGATATGGTTGCTAAACGAACAGACATGTAAAAATATACAAAAGTACCTGAAATTCCCCTACTGTATTCTTCACGGTAAAACAATCCATCAGATATCTAGGCATAATAATCTCGGACAATTTTAAATGGCACACACCCAAATAGCCTCCCTTTATAAATTTCACTCCTGATCCTATATCCATTGGCCAACTCCACAAGTCATATCCAACCCACTTCAATATTCCTGCTCTTCTTATGGCCTTCTGGCATTCAAATTTGATTCAACGCAAAATTCAGTCTGATGCAAAGCATTACATAATCCCTTTTTCACAATATTGATTTTGTTATGGAATCGTCCATACATCATCCACCCAACTATCATGCTTCTCTTCGTTTCGTAAAGTTGTTAAAAGTTAGTGTTTTGAACTCTTTTTTTTCTGTGAAAATGTCACGTAATGATGTATGTCTTTTTTTTAATAGTTTATTTGCACTTAATAAATGTATCCAACTTTGTATGAGAAGATTTGCTTTGTCTGCCATCTCTATTTTTATTAATATTTCATTATACGTTATGCTTACTAAGGACCAATTTCGGTTTATTTGATCCTCTTTCCTTTTTTTACATTTTCCCATGTTCTGCTTATCACTTTGATCACTTTTTTTTTCTAGTAGGTTTCTCCCCCAAATATTGTCTACATTGAAGTAAATTTTCTGTTAATTGCTTTATGTTCAAAAGGAAAAATAAACTTTGATTTGATTTGATTTATTTTACGGTGGCGGACGTATGTATGGGTGGGGTGGGGAACTTTGGAAGGTGCACTCTCCTTAAAAGCTTGCGCCTCCCCGGGGGGGGGGGGCCTCATCACAGTA
>NW_022747897.1:0-1053 GCF_011630105.1 Anneissia japonica | reverse complement strand
GGTGGTATGCGGTGGTATGCGGTGGCATGCGGTGGTATGCGGTGGCATGCGGTGGTATGCGGTGGCATGCGGTGGTATGCGCCTTTTAGTGAGACCCTCTTTAGATCTCCGATCTTGTTCACAAATTCACGGACTAGTGCTGTCTCGTAAGAATTTCGTAGGACGCGTTAAGAATGACAAAATATTCTCTGTATCTACTGGAACCGAGCCACATAGCTTGTATTCCACTATATGTATTCACACCTGGGCTGTGTATATATATTGCCTTGGTTTGGCTCTGTAATCATTAGTGGTCGTGGGACTAGTTTGGGCCCTACCTAAGCTGGTCGAACGTTTCGTTTGGGTCTATACCCTAGCTGGGTGTACGGTAAGAATGGCCCCGGAAAAAATGGCCCCGGAAATAATGGCCCCGGAAAAAATGGCCCCGGTAAAAATGGCCCCATATGACAGGTAGGTAAAAATGGCCCCAATAATAAAATTCTGAATTAAAACTGATTTTCTTGAGTCATTATATGCATTTTTTTATCTTAACTAATTTAGTTTTTAAAAGTTAATTCATTTGATATTTAACAAAAGTGAAGTTTGTGGTTATCTATGAGTTGCATGTTTTGGTAGTTAAAGTACTGTATACTGTATGTCATTCCTCTACTTTGTTAGTGAAATAACGTTTTTAAAACTTTTATTTCTACTATCAAAAAATGTTATTCAATGGCCATTGTTTTTCAATTATCTCTCAGAAATTATTTGCATCTGCTGTAATTGTTAAAAAACAAATGCTTTTAAAGAAATTTAAAAAAATCACATATTGATCTCAGTTCAAAGGAAAAAATAAAACTTATTTCTAAATTTACAATTTTCACCTTTAAACCTCTTAATTTCACAAAAGAGTGGGTTCTTTTTCAAACAAACATCCTGCCTAATATATGTGTGTTTAGATTACATCTTTTTCTTTAACTTTGGAAACTGAGATCATTTTAGATACTATTTTTGTATAAACTAAATTTTTTTTTTTCATATTACTGTAAACCTAATGGGTTTTGATAAATTTACTCT
>NW_022747896.1:0-733 GCF_011630105.1 Anneissia japonica | reverse complement strand
TTATTATTATTATTATTATTGATATTAATATTATTATTATTGTTATTATTATTATCATAATGTATTTAATATAGCAATTTTATTAAGCGTTTTAAGATAAAGTAGATAACATAACTAATCATGAATGCATACATAGCCCTAATAAACAAAAGGGAACATCAGAAACACAAATAAAACCACGGGACATGCAAGACATCTTCTGTAATACCGTGATTTAAAAGTCGTATCTAGAATATTTCCACTTACTGACATTAAATGGTAGATGAAATTACTATGTCACTAGCTGAAATAACACAACATATCGAAAGGAAGAATATGTTTCTTAAACAGTAAAGATTGTCATTGAATTAACACCTGGATGGGGTACTAGGGAGTTTTCTATCGATCAAATGTCGAAATAATTTATCCGACTTGTCACCGAACGCTATGCAATGAGTTTCTCAAATTGTGTCGGCTTTCTCAATGTGTCGTTTAAGTTTGTATCTTATCCCTGAAGTATGCCTAGCATTAGGTTTATTTTCCATTTAAGTTTTTTTTACAGGGAAAACTTAATACTATACCGGCTGCGTAACCGACTAAACTCGATTAAACTATAGTATCCATATTGGTATGCTGTTACGCATGGTAAAGATGAGAAACGTGAACTGAAAAAACTGTCCCAACCGAGATTCGAACTTAGCTTTTTACAGAAGCACCTTTTACCAAACTGTAAACTAAGACGGCGTAAAGGTAT
>NW_022747895.1:256-580 GCF_011630105.1 Anneissia japonica | reverse complement strand
AGGCTGTAAAGGTTCTTAAGTTTAGTTGAGAATTGATTTAATAAGCTAAAAACACCCTCATTTTGTATATCAGCAGGTATTAAAGTTAACCACATTTGAGAAAAGCGAATACTAAAGTAGAATGAAAAACTATTTGCTCTTGCCCGATTATTAATAAATTTCTGATTAAGATTCCTACACGAGGCTGTTTAAAATGAATTGCTCTATATAGACTAGGAAAAAAATAAAAAAAGAGGCCTAGAAATCAAGTTAGGGGGAGTGGAATGTTAGAAGTAGTCAATATAGCCAGATATCCTAATTAATCCGTCCTGGTCACCCTAAGCC
>NW_022747895.1:0-239 GCF_011630105.1 Anneissia japonica | reverse complement strand
CTAAGCCCTGTTGACACTTGATTTTTCACCTGGTATACAAATGGCGGCCATTTTGAAAAATGGCCGCCAAATTTATCTAAAATGTGCATATAATTGGAACTAAATAAGCTACAGATATGATCTTGGTGTCTAAAATTACAATTTCTATACAGGCAACAAACCAGACATATATATATGCCAGAATGGAACATAATTAAAAAATAGGTGTTTATTTGTTTTAAAATATCCGCAAAATATAC
>NW_022747894.1:0-802 GCF_011630105.1 Anneissia japonica | reverse complement strand
GAGTCATCTCAAATTTTAACATAAAAAACTAATTTGATTAACATTAATGACTATGTGGTACAAATAAAGTGCATTACTCTGGAAATATGTGGTAGAAATAAAATTGAATTAAACCAAAGTGTTAGATAGAACATAAAATTGATATTAATTATAAATAAATCAGATATGTTCATTAGAGCTGAAAACTAATCTATCATTTAAAAAAAAAACTGTCAAGTAAAAGTCAGGTATTAATTAATACAGGGCCATGGTTTATTTAAAATCTCAATGTGGACAAAATTATATAGATAGCATTAATGATGCAATAGCCCACTTGACAATGGCAATACATTTGGAAAAAAACATTGAAATACAACCTTAACCTTTGGAACATGTTCCCTTAAATACACGCAATTCATTAAATTCTTCAACCCAAAAAAAAACGTGGCTATTAACTTCGTCAGCGCCATCTTGGTTGTTTACAAAAATGAAAACGAACCCTGATATGACCGTTGAACTTTCAAACTTTTTGGTTTCCCTGTGACATGCGCAATCATGACGTTGAGATCCAACATGTCAACCCAAACGTTAAAAAAAACAAAACAAGGGAGGCACCTACATTTATCATCTACAATATCATTACCAGCATCTCCACTGTGTGAGTGCTGAACTATAATAGAGGTCCTTTGAGATCATACTGTATCCTAACAACACCACATCATTATCACCCACATTATTGCCCACATATAAACATAACGTCATCAAACAACATTATGACTATTGTAACATCACCAAACATTACATCTACAAAAACATTATCAGC
>NW_022747893.1:0-834 GCF_011630105.1 Anneissia japonica | reverse complement strand
AAATACGCGACGACTTGGTAACGAAAGTTTGGCACAAGTTTTTTTTAGATCCAACTGTAGGGGGCGTCCCATTTTTCGTATTCCCACCATGCATTTCGGTGGAACACGGCGGAACACTTTTTTTGTGTGGAGAACACTATCTTGTATTTCTAGTATCTTTGGTATTACAAAAAGTCGTAAGTGAACAAATTCGAACCTACCCTATCATTGTCATTACCTTACCGTCCGCATTGCTTTAATAAGATATAAAAGCGATTTTTTGAAAGAATGTTGACGCCTTGAATCATGTTTATAGCATATTCTGAGAATACTATCAACTTGGTCCTCGTCGGGGAGAGCTGTACAAAACCACAATTCGTCGGGGAGAAAAAAAATGCATTGGTAGACTCTAGATCGATTAGAACACTTTCTAGAGGTGCTGAGCGACACCCGACCACGCTCACTTTATTCGTCAGGGGCATGGGCCCCCACCCCGTCGGGGGGGGGGGCTCGAAGGTACCTCGAAATATTATTTCGTTCCATCGATATATTATTTCGTTCCCTCGAAATAATATTCCGTATGTGGTACGCCCACAGTGCCTTCTTCGGCGTCGGCTGTTCGTCATGGGTGGTGCAAGGATTGCCCAACCGGGGGGGGGGGCGCGAGGTCCCCTGCTGGGGGTCGATGCCCAAGACAAAAGCAAAGTGGGTGTGGTCGAGCTTCGAATAAAAGTTTTCGACAGTTTATTAATTTTGACAATTTAAGGGTTTCAAAGGCTTACTAATATGTAGAAACATTTGTTTCTCCCCGACAACAACGGGGGTGGAGGGGTGTAGCTCTCCCCGACGAGGGGC
>NW_022747892.1:0-588 GCF_011630105.1 Anneissia japonica | reverse complement strand
AGCAATGACATATATTATAAAACTAAAAATGTAGTTAATGAACGAACTCTGAATGCTTTCAATGCCTTAACATTACATTGAAAAGATGTTGAACTAATATTGTTACTGTAATTTTAATATCCAAACCAGTTTTCAATGTTATTGTTGAAATAACTTTGAGTTAATGTAATGGATATATTGTAAAAAAGAAAACAACACATTTTCAACGTTGATTCTACATTGGAATAACAATTATATTTAGACTTAGCAATGTATTGTTATGTTAAAATTTCAACCAGATTTCAAAGTGAATTCTGTGTTGAATTAAAGTTAACTTGACACTGAAAAAACATTTAACTTATGTTGATAGTGTAACTTTAAAATCTCAACATATTTGCAATGTTTATTTAACGTAAAAAAATGGTCAATAAACAATAGGATTGTGGATAAAAAAAATATCACTTTTTCAACATTGATTCCACATTAATTCCACATTAAAATGCAAACTATAATTTAACATGATGTTGTAAAAATGTTGAACTATGTTGTTACTATAACATTAAAATCTCAACATATTTTTAACGTAGAAAAAACGTTGAATAAACTATG
>NW_022747891.1:0-832 GCF_011630105.1 Anneissia japonica | reverse complement strand
TTAAAAAAATAATAACATTGCATGCGTTAAAAAAGATGATGTTAAATTAGTATTAGAAACTTCTTCTTAGTAGGAATACATATATACAGTAAAATACAATAGTCAGCGAATTCGTCAAACAAGGTATAAAAAAAGTCTCGCCTTGGGTAGCATCTTTTTAAAGAAAATCATTAATTTCATTAAAAAAACACAAGTTACTGATTGATTAAATAATTCTATTTTAAATAAGACATAGGACAACATTTAAAAGATCATTATATTAGTGCTACTGAAACTGTTAATTATTTCAAGGTTTTATCTAAGTGCAAAATCCAAGTTTGATTGCTTAATTAAATAAATGCTTTGGATCAAAGAACTGAAACCTACATTAACAAACAAACTGATTCAGTCAAAGCTAAACTGTTTATCTAGTTAATCTGCTAAGAAGGGTTAATTATTGCTTAGCTCCACTGTGGCTCCACACAGTAGGCCCTATTGATATGTAAATTAATTACTTACTTCCTGTCACTGCTTGGTATTTTTGTTTTTAGTTTTTTCAATTTACTTGATCTTGAGAATGGTTCCATGATGGACCCGAAACGTCGATCTTTCTTGTCATTAAATTTTGTTTTGAGATTATGTTCTTAATTGATTTAATAAATAAAAGCTACAAATTAATAATTTGATTTACTAAATTTCATTATATAAAAATAGTTATGCTTTAACATAGATTAAAAATATGTTATGCCTTACTTATATTTAATATATGGTCTTTTTAATTAATTTTCTTTTTTTTTATTGGAAATTCCGTAGTGCAGAGTAAATTTATCAAAACCCATTAGGTTTACAGTAA
>NW_022747890.1:0-758 GCF_011630105.1 Anneissia japonica | reverse complement strand
GGACTTCGTACGTCGTCGCTCCCGACCCCTTCGTCGTCGTCACTCCCGGCGCCGACGACCGCTACATGGAGAACGTTCTCTATCGCAGGTCTAGGAGCGTGACCAAACTGAGCTTTCGAGGGAACATGCCGACCGACGAGTATCGACCATTCGTCAGACTGGACGATTACGGCGATCGCTTGCTGTACGCGATGCAACGTCGCGGTTGGAAGATCGTGCGGCTGGTGGATCGCGCTCACGATATGCCGAGACGCAAGGAGCGCCCGATCGGAGCATACGACGGCGATCGACTTTACGTGCACGTTTCGGAGGGTCTGCCAAAATCCGTACCGCAGAGGGGAGAGGTGCTCTGCGTCGTCGTCTTTCTGCTGTTGGTCGCAAGTTCGGTTTCGTGGTCGGTGGGTTAAATCACCAGACGGTATCGATGATAAATTCTGTAGTATTCGGGGACTTTGCAAGTTTCGGACTTTCGCGAAGACGAGTGCGGAGACGTGAGGTTGTAAACGACGTCCGGTTTGTTGGGAGAGATGGGAGGCGGCACGAGGAAGCCCGATAACGGCGAAGTCGATGACGGAGCTTCGCAGACCGGCCGTTCACCGCAATCCTCCACCTTCCAAGTTCCGTCCGTCACGTTGTGGACGACCGCGGAATTCGGAGGGGGCTCGTAGCTCACGCATGTCGGAGGAGGTCTCAGGACGCACCAGAGACCAAGGTCCCTCAAATGGCTGCAACCGCGGAGACAGTGAACCAGCGTCGCG
>NW_022747889.1:0-643 GCF_011630105.1 Anneissia japonica | reverse complement strand
TAATAATAATAATAATAATAATAATAATAAAATAATAATAATAATAATAATGCTCTTATTTGATACGTTTTTCAAATATAGAATATTGCAATCTCAATTTTGTTCTGTTTTATATAGTAAATTATTTATCTTCTATAAATCAGATTATTTTAAATTTTTCTATTTATGTTAGTTTACTTAATTATCTTCTCGGTAATTCTTTTGCTTAATTTGTTATTTCAATTATTTTTCTGTCTTATGTGTCAATTTTATTTTTTTTTCTTTTTGTTTTTTCTTGCTTTAATGTTTTCCTTAAATCATTATTTTATATATGTATATACTGTAGGCCTATATATGCTTTTTCTGATTAATTTTTATACTTCTATTCTTATTGTATGTACTGAGGGTCCCAGTTGATCAGCTCAGGCTGGATGGACCACCCTCACAAAATATTGTTGAAATAAAAAAAAAAAAATAAAATTATCGCCGTCATAGCATAGGTGCCACATATAGAGACCACGTATGTATTATGCACTGTATCCAACCAACCACTGCCATCATCACCATCATCGTTATCACCGTCCTATCATCATCACCGTCATCATCACATCGAATAGACCCCGTATTTTAAGGGGTTTATAAGGGGTCGTTTAACATTATCAAC
>NW_022747888.1:0-5007 GCF_011630105.1 Anneissia japonica | reverse complement strand
AGAAGTGAAATAAAATAACAAACAAATGTACTTATCTACTGAAGTTATTATCTGGCAAATCTATCATTAAATTCTTTGATAACATTGATTATGAATGAATTCCTGTGTCTCTTTGTGTGCCTCCCCCTCAATGGGTTTAATTCTACCTCACCTCTGATTAGGGATAAACTTATTTAAAGGGTGTTTGGTGTCATTAATAATTTTAGTGAATTTAAGTGGTCAACATGGGTGTCCTCAATATGTTTAATATGCAACCCATAACTTTACCTGCCCTTTTCATTATTTTCCTAAATTTAACCTTGTTCATTTCAGATAGACTATGGAATAATACTGAAACCATAAGCAGAGCACAAAACCACTAAACCTGTAGGCATCAAGATTTTCTGATCATGGGGATAAAAAGGGGCTGAAAACAAAATTTTGCCATGTATTTTATTATTAGTGTGGGAATATTGACTCTTCTTCAATCCCTTTCTGAATCTGTTGAAACCTACAAATTCCACATACATGGACAAATAGAAATATGCAAATTTTAAATAACAAAATAGAAACATTCTAAATAATTATCTTTTCTCAGGTACGACTGTGACAGCCTATGCATTACATCCTGGTGCTGTAAATACAGAACTAATGCGGCATATGTCAGAAACTTGGTGGTTTTCTGAATTCCTTCTAAAACTGGTGGCACCAATCAATTACATTGCCTATAAGACACCTGAAGAGGGAGCTCAGACCTCCATTTATTGTGCAGTAACTCCTGGTATTGAAAAAGAATCTGGCAGCTACTTTAGGTATTCTAATTAATTGTGTAGTTATTTTAACATTTTCCAGAACTTAGCTGAATAGTGCAGTAAGTTACAACTTGTAACTACTATGTGCACTACAGAGCTTTAGAGAAAATCTAGGTAGGGGTCATGCGACGTGTAAATCACCAGGCAGGTGGGTGGGAGAGGCGGTGCACTGAACCATGGAAATATTTACACCTCAAATACCATTTTATCAAATTTCACTCCTTGCGAAACGGGATGTATGGATGGATTTATTCAGTGTAAACAGCAAGGATAACCTACATAAGTCTGAAGAAAACTTCTTTCCAGTGGGGTCCTTCTGGTCGTGATTGGGCAGTACACTGGGAGACAATCCCCTACTCTCTTCCGAAGAGTGTATTGCGTTCTTTAACATGTATGTGGCCCATAATGCACACAGGACCAACAGCTTAAACGTCTCATCCGAAAGAAGGTGCGCTATCGTAACTTGCATTCAGCCCTCCATCTGTAATACAAGGAGAGCAGCGATGGGAATTGAATGGGGGGACAAAGAGATCTCCACGGTTCAGCGCACACACAGTGGCTAACACCAGTTTAACCAATTGAGCTAAACTGCTTTCTTGTTATCAGGTTAAGAATTCCAAAAAGATTTTTTTGAAATAATGATATTTATATGTTGTTTACACAGCGACTGTACCAAGAAGAAATCCAGTGATCTGTCATATGATGACGATTTAGCAAGAAAACTTTGGGATGTCAGCTGTGAGATGGTAGGACTTGAGTGAGACATGGTGGAGCAGTATACCGTAAATCCTTGAATAAGCGCTGCGGCGCTTATACATTTCTTGGAGGATTCAGTGCCGGTGCTCATTCAAGAGCGGCGCTTATTTAGAAAATATTGGCTTAGCGCTTTCCATGCCCATTCGCATGTTACCTATCTCACATATTCCTTTGGACCTACTGTATATAACACGTACTATCTGTTCATTTGAACACTGTATACATTGTATTTATAACCCTGTCTCTCAAAGTGTTTCATTACACACAGGGTAATATGTAGTGGTATATCTATACCCATACATACTACAGAATTGACTACTGGCTGTATTTAAAAGCAGCCTTTTTAATGCAGTACCTTAGCAATGTAGTTGAAATGCTGTTAACTACAAATTTTTTTCTTGATGATTTTTTAGAAACATTTTATAGCTTAAGTGTTAAAATTAAAAATAGTATATAACACTAGAACGGGTATAAAGGTGAAGTTTATATGAAATATTTAATAATTTCTGAAATAGGTTTTTTCTAATTTATAGTGTACAGTAATGAAAATCTTGTACAGTAGCATTTCCTGCTAATGATCCTTTCTATGAAAGTGGTTAGGTACCTCTACTTGACAGAACACAAAGTAAACCTTTTAAGACTGCATTTGGATTGTCAAAACAGTCGAAAATCAGTGATGTTATTAAAATTTACCAACTTGATTTAATTGCTAAAATTTTCAGAAGCAACTATGAATTATCATTTAAGAGCACCTTGATAATCGGCTGATTTAACATTGTTGGAGCGTTTGAGTGTACTTTATAACAAATCAAATAAATCCTTGTCATTTAATTGGTGAATTTTGTATCATGTGAAATTGGTTATTTACACCATTTCGTCACTCATCATGCTACCGACCGTACATTTTTGTTCCATCTGTTTTGCTTCATTGCACGCCTCAAACTAATACAATATTTACATTTGCTAAAAAGATGCTGGACTGCTCCATTCAGAAAAAAGGTAGATGTTTTTTCATAAAAATATTAAATGACAAGAATCTATTTTAGTTATGTTATAAAACAAATAATGAATGTTTTTTCATTCGTTGAAAGATTGCCTGTTCCATTCAACTTAGCCCTGCTTCGTTGAATGGAACAGTCAACCTTTCAACTTATTTGTGTAACAATATACTGTTATCGTATTGTAATTTTGTTTGTATTTAAGTTAATAAGGGATCCTTCAACTTTTAAAATTTAAAGTCGGTACTCAACATTAGTTTCTTGACTTTACATTTTCTTGATCCTTTTAGATTTAAGTATTGAAATATAATTGTTCTAGAGGTTTCTGAATAAACTGAAATAGACATTTGTCATAGACACTAATATTCTGTGTTTGTATTGTTGAAGGTGTCATACTAGCTTCATTAAAACATAAAAATTCATCACACAATATGCAATACCTTGTGCAAAAAATGTGTCCCAATTGGAAAATCCATGTGTATGACACTTGGCCTCATAGCTCAATTGGTAGAGTATCCAAATGGTAACAAGAAGGTCTTGGGTTCAAATCCCGATGGGACATACATTTTTCAAAATTAGCTTTTATTAGTTTTCCCAAAAGCAATATTTTACACCTACCTACAGTACAAATGCCTCATACAAGAGAAGATTAGGTTTCCCTGACTATCTTTCGAAATAACCTGCGGAGCTGCACTAAAAGTAGGTTTATAGAGACTAGTTAAGAGGCAACGTCTTGGATTCTAGCAATGGTGGGAATTAAATTAATACTCTTGTATTTATTAACACATACTTCTATGCAAGCAGCACACTTCATCAGATAAAGGAGGCAATGTTGGAAATGGTGTTAATACTCGGCACACTTCAGATAAAGGAGGTAGGTTTATAGAGACTAGTTGATATTCTGTATTAACACTACTGTAAGTATGCAACACACTTCATCAGATAAAGGAGCATGTCTCGGACTCTGGAAATGTTGAGAATGTTGTTAATACTCTATATTTATTAACACATGCTTCTATATATGCAGCACACTTGATCAGATAAAGGAGGTAGGTGTATAGAGACTAGTTGATACTCTATATTAACACATGCTTCTAAGTTCGCAACACACTTCATCAGATAAAGGAGCAACGTCTCGGACTCTGGAAATGTTGAGAATGTTGTTAATACTCTATATTTATTAACACATGCTTTTATGTATGCAGCACACTTGATCAGATAAAGGAGGTAGGTGTATAGAGACTAGGTGATACTCTTTATTAACACATGCTTCTAAGTTCGCAACACACTTCATCAGATAAAGGAGCAACGTCTCGGACTCTGGAAATGTTGAGAATGTTGTTAATACTCTATATTTATTAACACATGCTTCTATGTATGCAGCACATTTGATCAGATAAAGGAGGCAATATTGGTGGGAATGTTAATACTTTAAACACATGCTTCCATGTATGCAGCACACTGCAGATACATCACGATGCAGATGCGTCACGACATTGCGAAGTGCCTGCTCTTGTTCATATCAAACTCAAGTCGAATCAATCCGAGACAGCCCGAGTGGAGTTTCAGGCAACTGTTTCGTACGGGAAAAAAAATATACATACAGGAGGTAGGTTTATAGAGACATACTTCCATGTACTTCGTTTTCTAATGGAATGGTAGTGGTGTTAAAACTTGTAAATATAAAAAATACTGAAAATTTGTTTAATCATCTCAGTTTATTGTGTTTAATTTCAAGACTAAATGTGATTAAAATAGTAATTACAATTTTAACATAATAAAATTATTAAAATTCTCACTAACTTCAGCACCAACTCAGCCAGTAAACTAAACAAATTGTGAACAAATGCATTAACTGATGAGGCATATCATCAAAGCATATTGCTACAATACAGTATATGTTCAATTTTGTTATTTCTTCACCTTGAATGCTCATTCATTTTGTTCAATTCCCGGAAAAACCCCTCCCAACAGCCTTTGGCAAAAATATACATTGATTGTCAAAATAATATTTCAAATGCTTACTATGCAGATGAATATACAACACATTATTATAACTATTATATTACTAACAAGATTAAGTTACTTTTGAGATTATGGGTCATTCACTGCATCATGTACATGGCATCAACAAATCCTGAATCATTTTTAGCTGGCATCTGCTTCATCAAGAGGTTTATGCTTTTCATATAATAATCAATTACACATTTATCCTATTATTACATATCTATTGTTATATACAAGTTATAGTTTTTTTTAATATTTCATTCTCTATTGCACATGCTAACAGCTACCATTAATATTAATATTCACAAAGATTTTTTGATGTTGCAACAGTTTCCCTTCACAGTGATATTTGTCCAAATAATATTCAATCATCGATAAATTATTTGAACTGTTTGAGAAAATATTTTTAGCTATCAAATATTTCTGCTATAATGGCTGCCAGACATAAGTCTTTT